>NW_019943244.1:69936-110835 GCF_002910315.2 Salvelinus sp. IW2-2015 | reverse complement strand
GACATCCTCCCATGCACAAAGCGAGGTCCATACAGAGATGGTTTGTTGAGGGGCCTTCCGTGTGGCGCAGCGGTCTAGGCACTGCATTGCAGTGTTTAGGCGTTTGCTTCCGGGTTAAGTCAGTTGAATGATGTTTCCTCTGACGTATTGGTGCATCTGGCTTCCGGGTTAAGTGAGCGGGTGTTAAGAAGCAGTGCAGCTTGCAGGTCATGTTTTGAAGAACGCATGACTCGACCTTCGCTTCTCCCGAGCCCGTGGGGAGTTTCAGCGATGAGAGAAGATCGCAATTGGATATCACGAAATTGGGGAGAAATAAAACAAAAAATGCTATTTCGAGATCGGTGTGGAAGAAGTTCACTGGCCTGCACAGAGCCCTGACCTCAACCGCATCGTACACCTTTGAGATGAATTGGAACACCGACTGCGAGCCAGGCCTAATCGCCCAACATCATTGCCCGACCTCACTAATGCTCTTGTGGCTGAATGGAAGCAAGTCCCCGCAGCAATGTTACAACATTAAGTGAAAGTCTTCCCAGAAGAGTAGAGGCTGTTATAGCAGCAAAGGGGGGACCAACTCCATATTAATGCCCATGCTTTTGGAATGAGATGTTCAACAAGCAGATGTCCACATACTTCCGGTAATGTCGTGTATGTTTTCATGGAAGGATGGGAGCCATATGATATGACGAAATATGACCATATACTGTAACTCATGAATGAAATTAAAACCTAGGATTCCTTTAGTTACTCATCACACAGGCCTTTTCTTCTCTTCCTCTGTGTCTCCAGGAGCGAAGGCCCAGCTTCCTGAATTGGCTGCACACCCAGGTGGACAAGGAGAGGCTGCTCAAGTCCTCCAAGTCCTCCAAGGCCTCCCTCAAAGTGATCCCCAGTGTGGAGCTCCAGGCTGCCCCCCTCCCCACCCCCCCCCCCCCCCCTGCAGCCCGAGGGGACCCTGGCCCTGGTCACGGACCCCCCAGAGTTCCAGAACTGCGAGCAATTCAGCCTGCATACCTATAGCCAGCCCCTGGAGACCCTCACGCTGGGGTGCACAACGCTCTACGCACAGGTCACCCCCACCACCATGGACCTGCTAGAGGAGTAAGTTATTGTTACTTGCACCTTGGGGGGGGGGGGGGGTAGCCGGTCAGTAAGGGCCAAATTCTAACCTAAGACTTACTCCAACTTGAAGTTTCACAGAACTCTCCTTTGACGTCAATGCATGATTTACGCAGAAGTACAAGTTGGCTACACTCATATCTCCAGTTAGCATCCGGGGCTTAGCGGGTGTGGGTGGTAAATTTTGAGTTTACAAGCGTTGTTAAATGAACATTGACACATACAATGACAAACGCACTGTGATACACTTGTAAGCGTAGCGCCACGAGGTGATTGGGGGTTTAGTAGTAGTGTCTAAATGAAAGTGAAGTTGTCAGACACCAGTGTGGCGAGAGCAGTGCCTGCACCATTACAGGGGATCTGGAGAGATTGATAGAGTGATAAAAAGAGAGAGAGAAAGCAAATGCGATGGAGAGAGAGAGAGAGAGTGGTTGGTCCACCAACCATACTGTGGGTTGGCGGGCAGTCTGCTGGGCTGGAACTAATTTAATGGCTGAGTGACCTCACTGTAGCAGAGGCAGACTGCACCTAATAGAGGTCTTTGTCTACATCCCTACATCTCACTGGGAACTTGCCAGTCAACAGGCGGGATCCTAGGAACAGGTGGAAGCTATTAGAGCTGTCATAAAGTTTGAAAAATGGATTCTGGACCTGCGCTGAAGTGATTGGAACTGACAGTGTTGTCATTAAGGTTGTAAGGTAACGAAAGAGGGAGGAAAGACAAGGGCACGTGAAAAAAAACTGGTCTCCAGTTTTGAGTTTTGATTTCTCTCCCTCTGATTTTTCAGCGTTTTAATTTCCAGATGGTCCCCAGTCTTGATTAAGTGGTATTATTCTAGAGGAAAGCCACTTGATGGATTGCTTTTCTTTGTTTTAGCCTATCCCTCAAGCGTATGGAGTTCTGTCAAGTGTATGGAGTTCTGTCTATTATTTGAAATTATAGGATGACTGTGAGGGAACTGCCATTGTTTACCTGGACCGCACTTGCTCCTATCAAAAGGGAGCACCTGGGTTGTGTTCATTATTAAGCACCAAATTGAAGAAAATACTCCAAAACAGAGTGAAACAGGGAGGTATTATCTATACTTGTCCAATAATAAACTCTCGTTTTCATTTTCCATTGCAAAACACTTTTTCAACGCTGTGTCCTAATGAAGACAGCCCATGTGATGTCAATTTAACACTCACCGACACCAACCATATTGGCACCTGGCCGCCTACCCAGTATTGAGTGTATTTTGGCATTATGATATGGACTGGTAATGATAGTGAAACTACAGTAGGTATCAAGTATGTGTGACTCTCAGTCATACTCAGTAGGTCTTTATTTAGTCTGTGCAACATGCTTTTCTCAATGAATTTGCTGGCCTGTGCTCTTAGATGTGGGGCCTGTTTTTGTGCAGCTGGTAGTGGAATACTGTACTACTGATCCATGACAGTTTAGGAGCTCCTCATGGAGGTCCACCAGGACACTGGATTTAATAAGCGTTCCCTTTATTATCAAGTGTTTATTTAATTCAAAAGGGGGACTATTTTCGATGCAGGGAGGGTAAGTGCAAAACTAATAAGTTATTCATCCAGAGAGCAGATTTCTTTTTTTCCCCTACTATAAACCAAAGAAAGACAGGAAGTACAAATAGGCTGAATAATTCATGGATATAATTGAACTGGCATAAAACAGCAATTAGCTGCACATTCCTATGTAAATGCTTTTTTATGGTGGTGTAGTCGTCAGTGTTGGCAAGGAAATGTAATTTCAAATTACTTACCGCAGGGAAGAAAGGTTCTGACCAATGTATTACTCAAGCAACAACAAAACATGTTCGTTTTTTTACCTTATTTTTCTACAGAATGATGCCATTGTTGTATGTATATCTTTTAGTATACAATAAAATGCTCACAATTTTTTGCACCTCTTCCTCTTCAACTGAAGTTTAATTTAATCAAAGGCTATACTTTGTATAATTTCCAGGTAAACTTTACTGTCCATTTGCCAATTTTTTAACATTCTTGATCATGTTTCAGTTAAAAATAAATTGCTAAAATATATTTTTTAAATTATATAAACGTACTCCCCAAAACGCAGCTTTAATTATAGATTAATCAGTTCTTCAACTCAATGGTTGAGATTTTCTTTTATTGTGGGGATAAATAGTGGGCCATTGAAGAGGAGATTAATAAAAGGGGAATTTGTGGGGCGGGGGATGGGGGGGGTAAAGTGCCTGGATCATTGGCTGAGGGCGCTGATGAAGATAGGGGGTTGGTATAGGGTGGTTGGGGGGGACTATATTGACGGCCAGGCCGGGTCTGAGCTCAGGGAGGAGGCGGTATGTTTGTCCAGAGTATTAGTGCTTTGTTTGGCCAGTAGCAGCTAATAATAGGCTGGCCCCAAGACAGATCACAAGGTCACAACCAAGCTGGAAGCCAGTGGGCAGGTTACACAGCTACTAACCCCACCGCTACACACTCACTAACCCCACCGCTACACACTAACTAACCCCACCGCTATACACTCACTAACCCCACCGCTACACACTCACTAACCCCACCACTACACACTCACTAACCCCACCGCTATACACTCACTAACCCCACCGCTACACACTCACTAACCCCACCACTACACACTCACTAACCCCTCCATACACACTCACTAACACCTCCACCTCCACCTCACAATCACTAACCCCACACCTCACAATCACTACCCCACCACTACACACTCACTAACCCCACCGCTACCACACTCACTAACCCCACCGCTACACACTCACTAACCCCTCCACTACACACTCACTAAACCCCTCCACCTCACACTCACTAACCCCTCCACTACACACTCACTAACCCCTCCACTACACACTCACTAACCCTCCACCTCACACTCACTAACCCCTCCACTACACACTCACTAACCCTCCACCTCCACCTCACAATCACTAACCCCACCACTACTCACTCACTAACCCACCGCTACTCACTCACTAACCCCGCCACTACTCACTCACTAACCCCACCCACTACACACTCAATAACCCCACCTCTACACCACTCACTAACCCCTCCACTATACACTCACACACCCCACCACTACTCACTCACTAACCCCTCCACTACACACTCACTAACCCCTCCACTACACACTCACTAACCCCTCCACTATACACTCACACACCCCACACTACTCACTCACTAACCCCACCACTACACACTCACTAACCCCTCCACTACACACTCACTAACCCCACCACTACACACTCCCTAACCCCACCACTACACACTCACTAACCCCACCTCTACACACTCACTAACCCCTCCACTAACACTCACACACCCCACCACTACTCACTCACTAACCCACCACTACACACTCACTAACCCCTCCACTACACACTCACTAACCCCACCGCTACACACTCCCTAACCCCACGCTACACACTAACTACCCCACCGCTACACACTCACTAACCCACCGCTACACACTCACTAAACCCTCCACCTCCACCTCACAATCACTAACCCCACCACTACTCACTCACTAACCCCGCCACTACACACTTACTAACCCCACCGCTACACACTCACTAACCCCTCCACCTCCACCTCACACTCACTAAACCCTCCACCTCCACCTCACAACCACTAACCCCGCCACTACTCACTCACTAACCCCCCTCTACACACTCACTAACCCCTCCACCTCACACTCACACACCCCACCACTACTCACTCACTAACCCCACCGCTACACACTCACTATCCCCTCCACTACACACTCACTAACCCCTCCACTATACACTCACTAAACCCACGCCTACACACTCACTAACCCCTACGCTACACACTCACTAACCCCTCCACTACACACTCACTAACCCCTCCACTATACACTCACTAACCCCCCACTACACACTCAATAACCCCTCCACTATGCACTCACTAACCCCACCACTACACACTCACTAACCCCTCCACTACACACTCACTAACCCCTCCACTATACACTCACTAACCCCACCACTACACACTCAATAACCCTCCACTATGCACTCACTAACCCCACCTCTACACACTCACACTCCACGGCTACACACTCACTAACCCACCACTACACACTCACTAACCCCACGCTACACACTCACTAACCCCTCCGCTACACACTCACAGACTCCACGGCTACACACTCACTAACCCCTCCACTACACACTCACTAACCCCTCCACTACACACTCACAAACCCCTCCACCTCACACTCACAAACTCCTCCACTACACACTCACTAACCCCTCCACCTCACACTCACTAACTCCTCCACTACACACTCACTAACCCCTCCACTACACACTCACTAACCCCTCGCTACACACTAACCCTCCGCTACACAATCACTAACCCCTCCACTACACACTCACTAACCCCTCCACCTCACACTCACTAACCCCACCGCTATACACACACTAACCCCTCCGCTACACACTAACCCCTCCGCTACACACTAACCCCTCCGCTACACACTAACCCCTCCGCTACACAATCACTAACCCATCCGCTACACACTCACTAACCCCTCCACCTCACACTCACTAACCCCACTGCTATACACTCACTAACCCCTCCGCTATACACTCACTAACCCCTCCGCTACACACCAACTAACCCCTTCGCTACACTCTCACTAACCTCACCTTTACACACTCGCTAACCCCACCGCTACACACCATCTAACCCCTCCGTTACACACTCACTAACCCTGCCAGCTGCCCACTCACACTTATTTTATCTCATGACTTTAGACATCAGACCAAAAGCCTTTGAAACATTTTATAAGGATGCTGATATCTTGCATATATCTCTGCTTCTTGTCGCATTTTAGTCATCTTTATTATTGCATTGTATGATGTGTGGTATTTTGGCCACATTCAATCAGACTGTGACAACTAGTTAGTATTGTTTGATAGTCAGAATAATTTCTCGATGGTGGTGTGTGGCATCAAAACAGATTGGTAGCAACCCCTCACCCAGACAGACATCTCCCTCGAGTTCACTGGGGAGGCGCATTCTGCATCCGATAGCCGTTTAAAGAGCCTGTTTTGTTAAGGCCAATTGGCTGCCAGGCTGGTTGTTAACGGCGTGGAAGTGTTTATTTGTGAACAAGGTGGGAATAAGACCCCATGGTGTTCCTGAACACTACTCCACTGGGCCCAGAGAGACATAATGATGCTTTTCCTGCTCTGGTGAACCTGATCCTAGCCCCTGGAGCGCCACACTTACTTTTGTCCGGCGGTCTCTCCTTCCATTTCTCTCTCTATCCCAGGCCAGGCAGCAGGCCCCGTACAGAAAACCCAAGGGCCCACTTTTCCTCTCCTCTAACTTCTTCTCTTTTTCTAACTAAACAAAGTTTGGCCCTGGTGAGAGGAACAAGTGATGGATGTAAAATACAAACAGAACATTTCCTCTGAAAATGTTCTCAGTCTTCTATAATGTGGTTTATCCTTTATCATACTTCTCAGTTAGTTTTGTTTGAGCGAGAACAATTATTTTGTCCTTCATTACCACCAACAGCATATGCTTGACTTTCTGAATTTCAGATACTTTCTAAAAAGAATGACTTGAAAGATGACCACCAGCAGTGTAATTTAGCAGTGAAAACCCACCATGTATTTGGTTTGAGTTGCAGGGACATAAACAGGACCCTGTTTAGCTAATGGGAGCAAAACACCTTCCTCCTCTGGAAGTGGGAATAAGAAAAACACGGCGAACAAGGGGCTCTTCTGGTTAAAGCGGCCCAGTTGTTGAGCCAAAGCACTGGCAATCACTGTTTGTTTTGACAGGGAATCCAAAATCCAAAACGACACTGTATGGAATTAAGGTCCTGTTTCCTGTGAAAAATACGAACTTTGTGCAGCGAAAAACGAGAGAGGGAGAGCGAGAGAGAAAGAGAGAGAAAATGGACGCCTTATAACTGCATAAAAATAAAATTGGTCCAATTGACCTTGCATGCTCTACCTGCAATTATCTAAAATTGTAAGCAGATGCCTAAAGTCCTCATTTCATATTCTGGTGAACATCTGGCACGGCAGGCTGGCGTTAAAGTTTCCATCTCTAGTGAGTCGGCATTATAAGGAGATGGAATCTGCAGGTTAGGCTGGAGGAGAGGGCATTGCAGAGCACAGGCTTCAGATAAGAGTTCAAGTGGAGAAGGAGAGAGAGAGAGAGACACACACACACTTGCACAAGTGGAAAAACACCCTCTGGAACACATGAACAACACACGGAGGAGTTAACATTATGAGCATATTTTGTTGTCAGAAATTCAATAGGTATCATCATCAGGGAGCAGAAAAATATGGGCTGAACACTTTGTGATAAAGGTTCTACCTATGTCATGAAAACACAAGCTCCAAGGAAAGACCAACATCCTCTCCAAGACATACAGTGCCTTGAAAAAGTTTTCACAACGCCTTGACATGTTCCACATTTTGTTGTTACAGCCTAAATTTCAAATGGATTCCAATTCTTTTTTACTGGCCTACACACAATACCCCATAACGTCAAAGTGGAATTATGTTTTTAGAAATGTTTACAAATTAATAAAAAATGAAAAGCTAAAATTTCTTGAGACAATAAGTATTCAACACCTTTGTTATGACAAGCATAAATAAGTTCAGGAGTAAACATTTGCTTAACAAGTCACATAATACGTTGCATGTATTCACTCTGTGTGCAATAATAGTGTTTAACATGATTTTTGAATGACAACCTCATCTCTGCACCCCACACATACAATTATCTGTATGGTCCCTTAGTCAACCACAAATACCAGACCTTTCGGTAGATGGGTAAAAATAAAAAAGCAGACATTGAATATCCCTTTGAGCAAGGTGAAGTTATTAATTACACTTTGGATGGTGTACCAGTCTCTAGAAAGATACAGACGCCCTTCCTAACTCAGTTGCTGGAGAGGAAGGAAACTGTTCAGGGATTTCACCATGAGGCCAATGGTGACTTTAAAACAGTTACATAGTTTAATGGCTTTGATAGGGATGGGTCAACAACATTGTATTCACTCCACAATACTAACCTAATTGACAGAGTGAAAAGAAGGAATATTCCCTTAACATGCATCCTGTTTGCAACAAGGCACTAAAGCAAAAAATGTGGCAAAGCAGTTAACTTTATGTCCTGAATACAAAAAATGTATGTTTGGGGCAAGTCCAATATAATACATTACTGAGTACCACTCTCCATATTTTCAAGCATAGTGGTGGCTGTATCATGTTATGGGTATGCTTGTAATCATTAAGKWCTGGGGAGTTTTTCAGGATAAAAAATAAATGTTATGTACAGGCAAAATCCTAGAGGAAAACCTGGTTCAGTCTGCTTTCCACCAGACATTGGGAGATTAATTCACCTTTCCGCAGGAAAATAACCTAAAACACAAGGCCAAATATACACTGGAGTTGCTTACAAAGAAGAAAGTCAATGTTCTTGAGTGACTGAGTTACAGTTTTAACTTAAATAATGGGCAAATGTTGCGCAATCCAGGTGTAGAAAGTTCTTAGAGACTTACATAGAAAGTCTCACAGCTGTAATCGCTGCCAAAGGTGCTTCTACAAAGTACTCAGAGGTGTGAATACGTATATAAATTAGATTTTTCTGTATTTCATTTTCAATACATTTGAAAAAATATATATAAACATGTTTTCACTTTGTCATTATGGGGTTTTGTGTGTAGATGGGTGAGGAAAAAAACCTATATAATCAATTTTGAATTCAGGCTGTAACACAACAAAATGTGGAATAAGTCAAGGGGTATGAATACTTTCTGAAAGCACTGTAGGTCCTAAAACAAAGACATCACAGAAAAGCACTAACTCTAAAGAGAGACATCAAGTGGCGTCCCTCCATATGTTCTAAAGAGTGGGCTTTCTGACTGAAGCTCTATTAGGGCCATTAAAGGGTCAGTCTAGCCTGGTCCAGCAAAGTCAGGGAAAAGAGGGCATCCCGCCCTCGTCTGCCCTCAGTAATGGACGACGCCTCCCATTGAACTCCTCCAAGGGTGCTATTTGAAAATGATAATTTGCTCCGCTCTTTGACGAAACAGGATTAGCTCAATTAATCACATTTCCAGATTAGTTTTTCCTCTCCTATCGACCATCACTTTTTGCCGGCGGATGATCAATGCAAACTTGCTTATACTAACCATGGCAAATCCAGTTGTGGAAATGAGCATCGACAGCAGAAATAATCTCTTAATTTTAGATATTTTGATCTGGGGGATTGGATAGGGATTGGATGGGAGAGTTATTTGGGGGGAAATGGCTTTCAGTAAAATATCCTCCAATAAACGACTTATATCACTCTGCCTGATGAGTTATATTTGAATTAAAGTTGTATTATCGGAAAAGAAAATCCAGTCAAATCAAACAATTTTGACATTGTCTGAAAGTTACTGTCATGATTTATGTAACATGGAGGCCATGTCAGTGTGGTCAAAAACGGGTTGCTCTTTATTTGCCAACACCACAACAGCCATTCCTTGTGAGTCTTCATCTGGTGTTTGAGAAGAACCAACAGAGCAAAGCTTCAACCCTAGGTCTACTGAGGGCTAAAATCCACTTTCTGTCTGTTGTGTGTGATGTGTTAAGTATAACCCCCCACCCCCCACTGGTGTACCACACAACCCCGCAGCCCCCGCAGCTAAATGTGTAGAGTTGCAGGAAAACAGCAACATTTTCTCTCAGCCCCATGACAAAATGTGTAGAATTGCAGGAAGTTAGCTGTTTAAAAAAATACATTGTTTTGCTGCTCAGACCTTGCAGGGAGCCCTCGCCAAAATGGGGTACACCCCCCCGGGGTACACCCCCCCCCCACACACACACCCCCACACACACACACACCGTTCTCCTCCATACTGGGCCTTTACGCTAATCCAGGACACACACATACACCCTGTCTATGTGTCAGTCTAGTGGGGTGTGAGTTACCACTCCTCCCCACTTGTCCCACAGATGACTTGGCTGGTGGCTATTTATCCTCTGACCCCTTGGCCCTGGGTAAGTGACCCCTTTGGCTCAGCCCCCCCCCAGCCACACAAAAGCCTGGCCAGACTTAAAAGGACCCTGCTCTTCTGCTGGGAGAGTTGGTCCTCTCTTTCATCCCCAGACGTGCTACTTTGTAATGTCTTTGTTCTGGGCTTGTAATGTCTTTGTTCTGGCCGGGCCCGGTCAGCGGCGATGAAATGGATGCTCCTGCTGGATGTAGTTGGTGATTGAGTAGTAGGGGTTACTACTGCTTTACTACTGCTGCAGTGTTTGCACTCAGAGTCTCTCTTCCACTCTACCTGTCTCTCGCTCTATCTTTCGCTCTCTCACCCTCTCTCTTGCTCTTTACCCCTATTTCTCCATCTCTCTTTATCTTAATCCCTTTTTGCCTTTCCTCTCCCTACTTGAAGGTATTGCTCTTTCAGGTTTAATAGTAGTGGACCTGTAACTGTTCGCCTGAGGTCTTCAGACTTCAGTTCCCTCTGGTTAAAGGTCACAGCATTGTTTTGCATCCAACAGGTTAAAGTGTATAGAGAGGGTTGGAGGGGGAGGGGGCGAGAGAGAGAGGTAGAGAGAGGGCGGGGAAAGAGTGTGTGTGGGTGCACGGTGCAGGTTGAGGAGGGAGTCCCTCCATGTGGCTGCTGCTGTTGTTCCCAATCAGTGCCATGCTGCTGATTTGAGGAGACCAACCTAGAGCAACACAGCTGTTTTGTGCTACAGGCCCAGGCTCAGGGAGAAGCAGGCCATATCGTTGGGCCACCACCAGCAACCCAGATATATTGGAGAAGATTACACAGAAGATTATACAAAATTCTTGCCTGATGATCTTCTGAACTTCCCAATGCCTTTCTGATGCATTTCAGTCACTTCAAACCATTATTCATTAGGACTAAAGTACTGTCAGACTGATTTGTAGTAGACTGTCATAGTCCAAATTAAAAAAGTTGACATTGGCCTTTGTTTACATAACTTTTTTTACATGGTGGGTCGTGATTTTCTTTGTATCAAAATGGAGTCGCGGGCCAAAAAAGTTTGGGAACCCCTGGGTTAGAGTGTCCGCCATGCGATTGGAAGCTTCGGAATGCAATCCCCAGCCGAGTCATACCAAAGACTGTAAAAATGGGACCCGATGCTTCTCTGCTTGGCACTCAGTATTAAGGAGATAGATTGGGGGTAAGGCCCTGTCCAGAGGGTGTACATGTACATCACGCTACAGAAACAGGAGATGGGCTCCTGCTCCTATGAGCCGCTCCGGCTCGCACAAGTCAAGGCTTGTGTAAGGCTACTTACAGCGCCTTCAGAAAGTATTCACACAAGTCACATAATAAGTTGCATGGACTCACTCTGTGTGCAATAATAGTGTTCAACATGATTTTTGAATGACTACCTCATCTCTGTACCCCACTCATACATTTATCTGTAAGGTCCCTCAGTCGAGCAGTGCATTTCAACCACAGATTCAACCACAAAGACCAGGGAGGTTTTCTAATGGCTCGCAAAGAAGGGCAACTATTGGTAGATGGGTAAAAACATAAAAGGCAGACATTGAATATCCATTTTAGCATGGAGAAGTTATAAATTACACTTTGGTTGGTGTATCAATACACCCAGTCACTACAAAGATACAGGCGTCCTTCCTAACTCAGTTGCCGGCAAGGAAGGAAACCGCTCAGGGATGTCACCATGAGGCCAATAGTGACTTTAAAACAGTTACATGGCTGTGATAAGAGAAAACTGAGGATGGATCAACAACATTGTAGTAACTCCACAACACAAACCTAATTCACAGAGTGAAAAGAAGGAAGCCTGTACAGAATAAACATATTCCAGAACATGCAATCTGTTTGCAAATCAAATCAAATGTTATTGGTCATACACATGGTTAGCAGATGTTAATGCGAGTGTAGTGAAATGCTTGTGCTTCTAGTTCCGACCGTGCAGTAATATCTAACAAGTAATCTAACAATTTCACAACAATAAGGCATTAGAATACCACTTTTAATATATTGAAGCATTGTGGTGGCTTCATCATGATTAAAAAATAAATACAAAATAAATCACCTTTATTTAACCAGGTAGGCCAGTTGAGAACAAGTTTTCATTTACAACTGCAACCTGGCCAAGATAAAGCAAAGCAGTGCGACACAAACAACACAGAGTTACACATGGGATAAACAAACGTACAGTCAATAACACAATAGAAAAATCTATATACAGTGTGTGCAATATAGTAAGATTAGGAGGTAAGGCAATAAATAGGCCGTAGTGGTGAAATAATTACAATTTAGCATTAACACTGGAGTGATAGATGTGCAGAAGATGAATGTGCAAGTAGAGATACTGGGGTGCAAAGGAGCAAAATAATAAATAACAATATTGGGATGAGGTAAGTGGGTGGGCTATTTACAGATGGGCTATGTACAGGTGTAATGATTGGTAAGCTGCTCTGACAGCTGATGCTTAAAGTTAGTGAGGGAGATATAAGACTCCAGCTTCAGTGATTTTTGCAATTCATCCCAGTCATTGGCAGCAGAGAACTGGAAGGAAAGGCGGCCAAAGGGGAAGTTCACTTTGGGGATGACCAGTGAAATATACCTGCTGGAGTGCATGCTATGAGTGGGTGCTGCTATGGTGACCAGTGAGCTGAGATAAGGCGTGGCTTTACCTAGCAAAGACTTATAGATGACCTGGAGCCAGTGGGTTTGGCGACGAATACGAAGCCAGGGCCAGGAAACGAGAGCATACAGGTCGCAGTTGTCACACCCTGATCTGTTTCACCTGTTCCTGTGATTGTCTCCACCCCCTCCAGGGTGACAGCGTGTTTTTCCCGTACTCCCTGCCCGACTCTGGACTACTTTCCCGCCTGCCTGATCATCCTGTCTGCCCTGACCTTGATTCTGCCTGCTCTTTGGTACCTTTTGGACTCTGTACTGGTTTTGACTCTTTTGCCTGTCCACGACCATTCTCTTTCCTTACCCTATTGGATTAATAAATATTGTAAGACTCCAACCATCTGCCTCCTGTGTCTGCATCTGGGTCTTGCCTTGTGTCATGATAGCAGTGGTGGGTGGTATATGGGGCTTTGGTGACAAAACGGATGGCACTGTGATAGACTACATCCAATTTGCTGAGTAGAGTGTTGGAGGCTATTTTGTAAATGACATCGCCGAAGTCAAGGATCGGTAGAATAGTCTGTTTTACGAGGGTATGTTTGGCAGCATGAGTGAATGATGCTTTGTTGCGAAATAGGAAGCCAATTCTATATTTAATTTTGGATTGGAAATGATTAATGTGAGTCTGGAAGGAGAGTTTACAGTCTAACCAGACACCTAGGTATTTGTAGTTGTCCACATATTCTAAGTCAGAACCGTCCAGAGTAGTGATGCTAGTCAGGCGGGCAGGTGCGGGCAGCAATCGGTTGAAGAGCATGCATTTAGTTTTACTTGCATTTAAGAGCAGTTGGAGGCCACGGAAGGAGTGTTGTATGGCATTGAAGCTCGTCTGGAGGTTTGTTAACACAATGTCCAAAGAAGGGCCAGAAGTATACAGAATGGTGTCATCTGCGTAGAGGTGGATCAGAGAATCACCAGCAGCAAGAGCGACATCATTGATGTATTCAGAGAAAAGAGTCGGCCCGAGAATTAAAACCTGTGGCACCCCCATAGACTGCCAGAGGTCCGGACAACAGGTCCTCCGATTTGACACACTGGTTATGCTTATGGGTATGCTTATCATCTGAGTTTTTTGGGCATAAAAAGAAACGGAATAGAGCTAAGCACAGGCAAAATCCTAGAGGAAAACCTGGTTCAGTCAGCTTTCCAACAGACACTGGGAGACAAATTCCCATTTCAGCAGGACAGTAACCTAAAACACAAGGCCAAATATACACTGGATTTTCTTACCAAGCATGTTGAATGTTCCTGAGTGGCCTAGTTACAGTTTTGACTTAAATCGTCTTGAAAATCTATGCCAACACTTGAAAATGTTATGCTGATTAATGCGGACCCAAAAGCGACTTAAAGAAACAGAGTCTTTATTCCAGGCAAAAACACGACAGGGCGGAACAAGGACACAGGACAGCAAACATCAAACAAGAATCCGACAAGGACAGAAGCGGAAAACAGAGGGAGAAATAGGGACTCTAATCAGAGGGCAAAATAGGGGACAGGTGTGAAAGAGTTAACATTCTTTTGTGGGTCTGTGGGTTTCCATTGGGAGAAATTAGAGAACAATACAGTGGTGCATGCAGGAAACTGCACGATACTAGGTGATGGCGAGAGCGGTCAGAGAGGTAGACGAGAGGGATGCGGACCGAGAGAGCACGAGAAATAAGAAAGGGAAAGAAATTTCCCTATCGCAACAGGCAGAAGTCGCCAGACCCCACAGGGACCAAGGACAGTAGGAGAAAAGAAATGACAAAAATGACAGTACCCCCCCACTCACCGAGCGCCTCCTGGAGCACTCGAGGACAACCCTGGCTCGGCAACGGAGGAAATCATCAATCAACGAACGTCCAGCACGTCCCGAGATGAACCCAACTCCTCTCCTCAGACCGTAACCCTCCCAATCCACTAAGTACTGGTGACCACGTCCCCGAGAACGCATATCCATGATCTTCCTACCTTGTAAATAGGTGCGCCCTCGACAAGCGACGGGGGGGGGAAGCGAAAACTGTGCGCGAAAAAAGGCTTGACACAGGAGACATGGAGACAGCGTGGACGCGACGAAGATGTCGCGGAAGAAGCAGTCGCACAGCGACAGGATTGACGACCTGAGAGACACGGAACGGCCCATGAACCGCGGAGTCAACTTTGACGAGGCTGTCGTAAGGGGGAGTTGCGAGTGGAAAGCCACACTCTCTGACCGCGACATACCTAGACTCCTTATCCTACGTTTATTGGGGCTCTCAGTCTGCGCCCTGTAACGCAAAGTGCAGACCTCCTCCTCCAGGTGCGCTCACAACGTGGACAAAGCCTGAGCGGAGGGAACGCTGGACTCGGCGAGCTGGCGGCAGAACAGAGGAGGCTGGTACCCAAGACTACTCTGAAACGGGAGGATAGCCCGGTAGCAGACGAAGAGAAGCGAGTTTTGAGGCGTACTCAGCCGGGGGGCTGTTCTGCCACGACGCAGGTTTCGAAACGAAAGGCTGCGTAATATGCGACCAATCGACTGATTGGCCCTTTCTGCTTGACCGTTAGATTGGGGATGAAACCCGGAAGAGAGACTGACGGAAGCGACACGCTCAACGACAGAACTCCCTCCAAAACTGTGACTGTAATTTGCGACTCTGTCTGAAACGCGTCTAACGAGGGTAGGATTGGCATGAATCTGACACATTCTCAATGATGAATCTGTGCCGTCTCCTTAGCGGAGAAGTCTAGCGAGGGAATGAAATGTGCCGCCTTAGAGAACCACTGATCAACTACGTAAGAATCACAGTCTTCCCCGCAGACGAAGGCAGACCGGTAATAAAGTCTAAGGCGATGTGAGACCATGGTCGAGAAGGAATGGGAAGCGGTCTGAGACGACCGGCAGGAGGAGAGTTACCTGACTTAGTCTGCGCGCAGTCCGAACAAGCAGCCACGAAACGGCGCGTGTCACGCTCCTGAGTAGGCCACCAAAACCGCTGGCGAATAAGAGCAAGCGTACCCCGAACGCCGGGGTGGCCTGTATGAGAACTCCTAACATTTGCCAGTGCGTTATCCCATTGTTCTCCCTCACGTCCCCCGATCACAGCCAGCCTGGGTTGAACTTGGATAGTATGAGAACGAAGAAAAACGAACAGAAAGGAGTTTTATCACATATCAGGACAAAGTAACACAGCAGACGCTGGCCCCGACGCCGTGTGTGAGATCCCGGTAAAGTGCTCTGACTTACCTTGTCTCTCGAACTCCCCAGACCGATCAGAGCCCCTAGACACACCCAGAAATGCACGCTTCCTTTACAAAGCACGAAATGAGCACTACAATACACCCCCTATACCACCTAATTTTCCAGACACAGGTCGTCACCCTAATCTTCGGTTAGAAAAAGCACAGCACAAAGAAACTAAAGCGACGACGATAAAGGCACATACAGAGCTTGGATGTCTCCCTTTATTTCTATCGGGCTCGCAAACCCTGTGAACCTATGTCAACACCAACTAGAGACCCTTAGCTTGAGAGCCGAATGAACCTTGTCGCTCGTGGGCGATTTGGAAATGTACCCACGAGCGGGAGAGTTTATTCTTGTTTTGTACTACCTTGTGGGGAGCTTTCGGGGATTTAGAGGATAAGCAAGCAATCGAAAAAAGAAGACGATCAAGACCAAACCAACACCCACAACAAACCACACAACACCAACACACAACACCAACACAACAACAACAACACCAACACACACAACACACACAACAACCAACAACACAAACACACAGATGGAAAATCATCACTGACCAAACACTACCTCATCCATCGACCAGATTATAAGTGAGTCAATAAGTGTAAGACTAAGATAACCATTATTCATCAGGGGAAATACCTCAAGCACAAACCTCCAATGCTTTGTGATCTTTGAATGCCTCTGTGTTAAATCAGATGAACAGTGCTTAAGGGAAGCCGGACTTGCTACTCATAGATAGTTATAGATTGCAGACTAGGATATTGAGAAAGCCAGAATATCTGTGTATAAAATTAAATGCAGTGTTTGGCAGAAAGCAACGAACTTATACAAATATCAAGATGTGGGAAGATGATAGAACCTCCTTACCTACAGCAACTGTCACAGAAGCTCAATTTGTTACAATCCAAATTTCTTATTTAAACCATTATTATACTACACTAGCAGTCAGTTATCAAGACATTCTTATTGACAATGCGGACCTACGCTGGGACAAATTGTGCAGCCAGCCCAACTATGGCACCCCATCCGGCCGGTATTGTACACCTGGATATCGAACCGGGAACTGTAAGTTAAGCTCTAGCACCTGAGCTGACAGTTAAGCACTTAGAGCGACAATCACGAACTCGAACGAGGCGCCACGAAAGAAGAACAACGACCCAACGAGCGTGATGACGTGACCATTACAGTTCGTTGATATTGGCTGGTTCTGAGGCAAAAGGGTAAAACTCAATTTAGGAGTGGCTATGGGCTCTACCTACATTCTGTCTTCTCATTATTTTCTGTGTCGCTCGATAGGGTGTGTGGTGTGTGTGGTGACTGGGTACTGCTAGATGCACGTTCTGTGTAATTATATCAGTTCACAAACGCTACCAAGTAGATGAGGAACTGGGTTTTCTGTCCCCAGTAGTGATTTTCACTGTACGTACCGCAGGTACCAGCCTCACCCTCCGAACCACTGTTCGCCAAAATCTTCGCCTATACTGGTTCTTCATGTACATTAGCGGTCAATTGGTAGCGGAGTCAGTGCGCGGTGCTTCCCCACGATCATTGTTCGCTGTAACGCGGGATGGCTGGACAGCTCTGCCCGGATAGAGCGACAAAGAAGCACGCCCAAGGGGGTCATTGGACCGTCTCTTGATCGCAGAAGTGGCCAAGACGCGCACGTTTGCTGACCCCAGACCCCAATGGCTCACCACGCGACCCACCTTCTGATGAACGACCGTACGACCTACGGACACCATGAATTGTTTAGTGACGTCCAGGGAGGTACCAGGATAAGGGCGCGGATGGTAATACGCTTTCGTTGTAGGATGATCAAATGAAGCTCCTGCCGTTGTGCATTCCTCTCGTTGGAAACGCGGCAACCAGGCGATTGTAAGGCGAGGACCCCCTTGGACATAAAGATCAGAGCTTGTCCGGAAGGGAGGCACGCCACTGACTCCGGCTAATTAAACGATATATGTGAAGAGACGTATCTCCCTTAGATCCATCGAAAGAAAATGTAAGCGAACCGAGGAGAAGAAGCGGCCGAATCGCAACTCGACACGTGAACTTGGAGCGAGACGGGGCCAATCCGCTGACAGCTCTGGACCTTATGTCGGCACATCCATCTGGATATGACCTTCTAAGCTGGTAAGAAATAATCGACATATCGAACGATACTTCTTCGAAGAAAGACAGAGTGTGACAGAGGACATGATCTGAAATGAGAGATGTAGTTTATCTTCCTTGCAGGCGCGCACTTCTCGGAGAGGGGAGCTGTAAGCACTTATCAAGCGCTTAGCATAGTACTAGATTACGTACCTTAATAACTAGCGCCGCGTCGCCAGAAGATCAGAGTACACGGACGGAACGTTGCGGTTACAGCGAATATCGTGGATAAGATATATCATTCAGTCCTGCTACTCTGAGGAACACGGAGTGACCAAAGCAAATCGAGCATATCGTCAAGGTAAACGAAAACAGAGAGACTTGTTATCAAGTGATAGAGCTATGGCTTCTCTCAATAATCCTACTCCATTAGACTCAGTTCAAGAACTAACTGCCTGAAAGAGACAGGCTGGAGAGGCATTGTGCCGTAAGCTAACGATGTAATATGTAGCATTATCTCTACTGAAGCCCGGAGAGAGGGCCTGTCAACCAGATGTATAATGTAGACGTTAATCTTCTTTGAGACGCCAGAACGCGAAAAAGCACCGGCTGTCAAACAGCTTTAAGAGTCAAATTGCAATCGCTTTAAACGGTTATCTCTACTGAGACGGAAGAGTGTGTGTAACATGCGCTACTGTCTATACGCCACTCTAGTATCGCTCGGGCTCCTCCTCCTCCTTTGGAGACAGAAGATGGGCGTACATTGCAGTAAAGATGGTGCTGATATGTAAGCGAATACTACGGTCTAGTCACCAGACTTAAGTTATATACCCAAAATGTCCTTTACCATCATTCTCTGTGCCGCTGTGTTTTCTGATTATATTCATGCGATAATGCTCCAGAGCTCCCCACAACATAAACGGTGCAACTCATCATGCGCGCACAGCCCCGATGAACTATACTTCTTAACCGTGTAGTGTCATTTCAGCCCTCCCGTAATCCATGCGGCCAGTCTGACAGAGGGGTGCCAGGGGAGGAGGGCTCAGGCGGAATTTTTCCTGTGTGAGGAACATATGCCCACGTAATGTCATTTTTATTTTTAAACGGTGACACGGGTCCACTATGCAGTCACCCTCTTACGACATAAGCAATTATATAGAATCCTCCCTCGCTCCCTGCCGCCGGTCAGCGCAGGTGAAATGATGGGGACACCACTGACATTATAGTCCTCATCCCTCCCCGTTCACTACTGGAGTGACATTTATTGAGTCCCTCCATCCCCTCCCGTTCACCTATGGAGTGACATTTATAGTCCCTCATCCCTCCCTCACCTCCTAAACATTTTACTACCCTCTCCCTCCCTGCGGTCACCACTGAAGTGACATTTCGGCGTATCTAGTTCCCTCCGTACGACACAATCGCCACACTACTAATATTCCCTTCGCGACCGCATTACGGTTCCGGGTGGAACATGCGTCAGCAATCAGAGTCCCATCATCCGCTCCCTACGTGATGCATCTCCCTCCCGAGGCAGAGGGTGGAGTGGCTCCCCCGGAGTATAAAGTGAAGACGCCACCTTCAACCATATCCAGCAATCCCCACTGGTCACAGCCACCCAGGAGTCGTGGGGAGCGCAAGGAAGTTGGCTCTGGAGTACACGACCTGCACTGAATTGACAGCTCCCTCTATCGCCTCCCCGAGTCAGCGTCCGCACGCATCCTGAATTCCTCTGTCAAGTTCGCATCGTGCGAATCATCACCATAGATCCCGGTTCCTCCCTCTCCCCTTGCAGCCTCACGAGTGGCAGACCCGTCACGAGAGAACGGAGGTTGCATCGATAGCAGATAGTCGATTACCACCACTCCTCTCACTCCAATGCCTACAACGCAACAGACGTTTCCAGCGATAGGATAGACTATACTTAGAAGTCCAACTTAATAGAAGGTTTCTGACATAGTCAATAAGCCAGGTGATTGATCCCAAGATCACCAACCAGCGTGATGTCCCCTACACACAGTTTCTGTGCTCGCAACAACAATAAAGATTTCAAAAATCTATTAATAGTAACTCCATGTGCTATGTTACCCAACATGCCTTCGCGTAGTCCTCAGTCACCGAGTTAAACTTGGTGAGAACTATTGCTCCAACGAGCTTATCTGACTTACTGCACGAAGACCAGGGCAACCTTGACTATCTATGAGACGAGCCGTAATCCCGCATGAGCCGCGGGTCTGCCTTGTCTCTAAAACTCGTCTTTGTAGAGTATTGTTTATGTTGTACGGAAGAGAGCCACATGTCTTTCTGTCCTCTATTTTAATATAATATAACACACCCCTCATGCCCCAGATGATACATAAATCAACGAGCAACTGCGAGGAAAGCTGCCAGCAACCACTGACCTCTGACCACACCGAGATCGCTGTGAATGTTCGTACCAGAGCATCCTGCTTAGAGGGGACCCGACAACGGTAAGTACCAGGATCATTGATGAGGGAGACTTGAGTCAGTAAGCGCTCACCCACGTAAGCCCTCGCTACTGATGAGCTTCTGTCCTTTTAACTGGACGTATGCATGACAAACCTGTCCAGCAGAACGCGATATAAGCAAAGGGCGCGTTGGATTGATTGCTCCGGTTCCCATTGTTCTTTAGTACAGGATGCGAATAATTGCCTCCCTAAGTGCTGTCCGTTCCTATCCGAGCCACTCAAGTCTCTGTGGAATGCCGGTCTTGCTCGGTGACTTCTCTCTACTTGGCAACGTAACCCGTGTAGTTTGTATCATGGCGTAGAATCAGATCAAGACTGCTGCCTTGTTGTAGGTGATTGAGACCCGAGGTTGAGAAGCTACCAAGCTCTAGCGAGGAGTGCCAGGAAAGAAACACCGTGTAAACCCAGCTAGCACTGAGGCGTCTCTCCCTCACTACAGCCAGAGCTCGGGGAAACGGGAGCACAAACCACCACCACGGAGACCCGTTGGACTGTGTGAAGACGAAGATTACCCGTTGGGTTCTATCGTGGAATTGAGGTGGCGAGGTGCAAATCACCCTAGCAGTCGCAGAACCGTAGGCCAAGAGAGAAAAGACACTCCCGCAGGATAACTGATCTATCCTTATAACACTCAAGCGTGGAGTCCCTCCAGAAAGACAGTGGCGAGGCCCAACGCCGGGCTCGTTTCCAGTCACTGGATGTGGCTCGAGACAAGAGGCTATGCGAATAAACTGCGCTTGATAGGTGCAGTAGATCCGAAGATTATGGAGTCGGATTCACCCCTTGACATAGTGTATAAGCCAGGACCACTGGGAAGCTCCTTCCCAAAAACTGCGAGCGATCAGAAACCGATATCAATCTCCTCTCTTAAAGTCTAGGGCATAATTCGAGTTACGGAACACTCAGCCCTTTGCCTCCCAATGGCTGTGTGCCCCGGACTCCCGGGCCCTGACCAATAGAGGAGTGATTGACGTAATCGATGCCGGAGGCTCTCTGCTCTGCAGTACGCTGTTGGGCGCTGCAGGATAGAGTAACACAAAATCACACTGCAAGGTGAGAAGGAGCCGACACTCCGTGGGCTGCCCAGAGTAACAAGGTGGTATTAACCTATCGGTTCCGAGACTGAGACCAGGAGAGGTACTCTGGTGGCACGTAGCAACGAAGCACTCTGAAAACTGAACCAGAGAGATCGAAGACCTTGAGCGGCCTCGGTTTGCAAACGGACCTTGACGAAGCGCAAGAACAATTCTCTGGCTCGTGTGTCTGTCCGGCAATTGCTCCCGGAACGTTCGACGCGCAGTGTTGCGAGAATCCGTAAGTGGCGCGTGAGTATAGTGAGTGGGACCGTGATGAGCAGGGACAGCGCATTGCATTATGGATCGCGGAACTTCTCCTGTTATGCTGAAGTATCTTGTAAGACATATCAGCATAGGACATGGCAGGAGACCAGACCATTTCTGAATAAGAGTTATTATAGGGCGTAGTGCCGAGGAGAAGGACAGGCTTATAGGATGAAACGACGTACCTGGGGGAGTACTAGAGTTGAAGTGGCAGAGATTGCCGGCGACAGGAAGAGAGCCCAGTTACTCGTCGCAGATAAATGATATACGCAGAGAACGCCAGGGAATAGAGACCACGGATAGCTGTGACGTTAGCTAGCCATGGGCTGCAGAGAACGCAAGAATGGACACAGGCGGACAGCGAGAGCAAACCAAGCATTCAAAACAAGAATACGCTACTACGTAGAAGACACGATAGTGTAATCGGAGAGGCCGTAGCTTGCGAGCATGTGGTGAGGTGAAGCTAGAGAAGACCTCGGGACTCTTAATTCCGCGAGAGGTGGCATAATAGGGACAGCGTGTGGAAGAGTAGCTGACAGTACTGTGGTGGAGTTAGGCCTGAGTTATATAGGTCGAGAGAGGATGTACAGAGGTACACGAAGAAGCCGAGGCCTCGGGGTACTTGTGAGTGGCTGGAGGGCGGGGAGCAGCAGGGAGCCTGGGAAGTTCATGAGGAGGAGCAAGAAGAGGTGGGTGTGGACGGAGTAGTCGTCGGTAGTGTTGGAGCGGGGTGATGGTTAGCTGGTGGGTAGAGGGAGAGGATGAAGAGGGACTGGGAGAAGAGGGTAGGGAGACCGAGTAGTAAGAGGGAGATGAGGCAGGTGCTGGAAGAGTACTGTGGAGGAAGCCTGGGAGATAGATTAAGCATGAGGAGATATTGCTACAGACGAGAGACGTGTAAGAATAATTGAAGAGTGAGCGAGAGACATGACGAGATGAGTAGAATGTCTGGGCGGGTGTGTGGCTAATGGATCAACAACGTCAGACGTGTGACGAATCTTGAGAGAATGTGTGTAGAATAAGTAGTCCCTGCCAAATTATTGGTTTACAATCGTATGTGGCTGTAGGAATACTGGCTGTTTAGATGAATATGGGCGGTACACCAGAAAGACTCTACGAGGCGGGGGGGGGTGCGGTGTGGTGTGAATAGCTGCATATGATGACTAACATGTATTGGGTGGTGAATGGATGAGGCGATGATGTTGTTACGACAGTTTTTGGCGAGAAATGTACTTTGCGCAAGTACTAGATAGAATACGACTGATTTTATTATTTGAAGACATTGTCAAGGAGGAGCGATGTGTGTCGTAAAAACTTGCTTTTCACAGTCAGGGTTGGGTGGGGGGTGGATGTTGTTGCTGAGGATGGGGGTTGAAATTGTGTGGGGGAGTGTTGGGGGGGGGTGGTCGGGGGCAGTGGCGGACACACTACGTCCAGGCATGGCTTAACACAAAATGTAGAATAAGTTAAGGGGTATATTTTTTTCAAGGCACTGTAACTTAATTACACTTGCATGAGGAGTTTTTATTTTTTGTTATTGGAGCAGTACACTGGCATGGGGAGTTTTATATTTCTTATTGGAGCACGTACACTGGCATGGGAGTGTTTTTATTTCTTATTGGACCAGTACACTTGCCATGGGGAGTTTTTATTTTTCTTATGGAGAGCTACACTGGCATGGGAGTTTTTATATTTCTTATTGGAGCAGTACACTGGTGCATGGGGAGTTTTTATATTTCTTATTGAGCAGTACACTGGCATGGGGAGTTTTTATTTCTTATTGGACCAGTACACTGGCATGGGGAGTTTTATATATCTTATTGGAGCAGTACACTGCATGGGGAGTTTTATATTTCTTATTGGAGCATGTACACTGGCATGGGGGGTTTTATATTTTCTTTATTGGACAGGTACACTGGCATGGGGAGTTTTTTATATTTTCTTATTGGACCAGTACACTGGCATGGGGAGTTTTTATATTCTTATTGTGAGGCAGTACCTAGCTGCATGGGGAGTTTTTATATTTCTTATTGGAGCATGTACACTGGCGATAGGGGAGGATTTTATAATTCTATTGAGCTTATGAGTACACTGGCATGGGAGTAGGTGTTTTATATTTCTTATTGGAGCAGTACCTGGATGGGGAGTTTTTATTTTCTTATTGGAGCAGTACACTGGGATGGGAGTTTTTATATATAATTTACTTATTGGTAGAGCAGTACACTGGCAATGGGGAGTTTTTATATTTCTTATTTGCAGCGTACACGACACCACCATCCAATGATCTGAAGTACTTGTGTGCTTCCCTTCAGTAGTATAGACCATGGGTTTCTCATCTAAACAGTGTGAATTAACTCCTCGCTTTTGTGCTCACCCACTACATTTTCTTCTCTCTCTGCTCTATTCTATTCAGGGAAAGAGTTTCCTTGTCCATTTGTTTCACTTGCAGGTGAAAGCCCCGCCATTGTAGCCATCTAATTGCTAATTGTGGGCCTTTTTCTCTCCCTCTTTGTGGACGTTACTGAGAAATTTTCTAATGCGTTTGGGCCTTTTCTCTGAGCCAGTGGCAACGACGCTCCGTGGATGTGCTTTCAAAATGAGATTAACTTTTAGAGGAATGCATTAGCCCCCCAAGCTTTACAGCCCTGGACTGGCTGAGCTGCCCTGTTTAAGAGATGGCTCTCTCACTCAAGCACACACACACACACATACACTCACATGCACTTGCTTCTACGGCACTCATACTAATGTACACGCAACACCCATACCCCCCACCACCTCCTTTATTGACAACCTCCCAATGAGCGTCTAAGAGCATTACCATGTTTAGGAGTGAGATGTTTTGTGTGATCCGTTGCTGATCTCATATTTGCGTTGCAGAAATTAATTGATAGCTGGTTTGCAATGCTAAGCTGGCCAGGGAGAGAAGGGGGAACTGATTTCAGAGGGGACAAAGCCCCTGAAAAGAGACATTGGAGGGGCGGTGGGGGGATACTCATTTTGAAACGGCTCATTTTGGTTCCCAGCTTTGGGACAATGCAGCTTTTCTTTCTCCTCTCTCTGTGGCTAGGCTGTGGACTGACTCTATAGTGGAAACTGGACCAGTCTGGGACTCACTGCTGGGCTGGAAGAGACAGACTGGAAGTGGCTCTCCTTTTCTTTCTTTTTTTCTTTCTTTCTGTCTCTCTCTCTGGCACTCTCTCACTCCAGTTCCAAATTCTACCACTCACCACAGTAACCTTACCACTGTTTTTTAAAAAGCTGCTTTTGAGACATTGGACTAATAAGGATGCTGGAGCAAGCAATTGACTTGCACTTATTTTACCCATTACCAAAGCATATGAATCAGTGGTCCACGATTTGGGCGAATATTGCCAATTGTGAAGGTAGACTTCCATATGGATATTGCAATACACTTCAGCTAGAGCTAAACCTTAGTGTACGTTTTATGTCACACTTACTAACTTAAAAAGTGCATTGAGTATTCAACCCAGTGTTTTTTTCATGGGTGCTTCAAACGTACTACCCTTGGATGCATCTTCTCACATTGCCAGTAGTACATCTCCTCTTTTTTCACCCACTTCCCACTGCATCTCAGTCCACTGCATCTCAGTCCACTGCATCTCAGTCCACTGCATCTCAGTCCACTGCATCTCAGTCCATTACCTTCCTCCTTGGCTGTAAACAACGTAAAATCACACACGCACACACACACACCTCTAACACACACAAATTGAAGCGCACGTGCACACCCACATGCTGCCCACACCCTCAGCGGTATCCGACACTTACTGGTGGACAACGCTATCCTGGCAGCTTGGTGAGAAGGTCAGCGCCTGTCTTCCTAGCCTTGTTAAGGCACTGATGTTCTTATTAAAAGCTAATTCCTGGGGCTGAAGGACTCCAAAGAGCTAGCCTGGCCCCCCATTCGCCTCCCCTCAAGCCTTGATTGGCGAAGGGGCGGCCGTCGTCACGGAGCGGCACGCAGGGTTCTCCGGTGGTCCTGCCAAACTGCGCCAGCGCTCAATTAGGGCCCCTGCGCGGTGCTGCGAGCCTGGCCACCTCCTAACTGGCCTCAGCCACGGGGAGGTCATGCTCCTGCTAACAGGGCTCACACACGGCTCTCACATACACACAACTCAAACTGCAGCTACACACTGTCACGGGGAGCAGCCGGCTGCCACCCCTCGCCTGGTTGGGAGGTGTGTGTGTGTCTGTGTGGGGGAAGATTTATAAAAGCAGTGTCATATTTACTATGCCAGTATACAGGATCTCATGCCTTTTTTTAACTAAACCATCCATGAAACTATTTTCTCATCACAGGTTCATGGCCAAGCATTACTCAACATCATCCTAATTGATTAGCCTGAATTACATGGTACTTTTTTATTTCTATTCCTTCACCATTTTATTAATCTTATTTTGTCAAATAAAGTACAGCAGAATAAAACATGTTTTCCTTGTGTCTAGAGATTTCCAAGGCTTAAGTTTTTTGACACAGCAACCTCCCAGGTTTTTTGTTTTTGTTGGTTTTTACTCGTAGAGCACGTGATGGCAGTTTTTTGGCCGTTGGGCCATTATACCACGTCCAATTTAATTACTATCAGTTTGAGAGGACAAATTCCTACATCTGCAAAATCAGAATCTGGTTATTTTTGGACATTTTATTTTCTCTTATTTCTCTTTTTTGCTTCCACCAGTCTCCGCCATGCATCTCTCTGACACATTTGCAAAGATCAAGGGATTTGCAGCTAACAATAACATTATGAAAGGACTACAAGAAATATATATCTTGTCTGCAGCTCAGTAGCTCCCCAACCCACTCAGGCTACCATTTTTCATCTGAGAGATTGGATTTATTTGGTTTTGATTAACTTTTTGAAAATGTGTTTTTAAAAATGTATTGTGATAATTCTACATTGCTGTACATCCAAGCACAATGAACAAGTCCC
This sequence comes from Salvelinus sp. IW2-2015, assembly GCF_002910315.2. NCBI lineage: Eukaryota > Metazoa > Chordata > Actinopteri > Salmoniformes > Salmonidae > Salvelinus > Salvelinus sp. IW2-2015. The sequence continues at coordinate 83,923 of NW_019943244.1, read as the reverse complement.
TACAATAAAGTGAGCCCTAGTAACATCCAGCCAGACATACCATATGTTAGGTCCTAGATTGAGTCATCAGGGGGGGCTGTAGCCCCAACCATCCCTTTGATAAACACTGTCCCTAAACAAGGCTCTTTAGATGAAGGCTGTTTGGCCACAGAGTTTGGGAGGATTAACACGGGACTGTTCTAATCTGATTTGCTGACACGGCCTCTTTGCATCAGAAAAGCCCACATTCCCCTTCTCTCTCATCTGTCCTGCCAGCTCCACAGTCTTTGAGAATGGGCCAGTAGATGAAGGGCTTCTTGGCTAAGACCTCTGGGTCAATTCATTTTCTCTGGAGATGACAGCTTGTTCAAATATTTCGCTTCACGGTTATTGACAGTGTGTTGCATCCAACTGTCAAACGCTGTCTATTTTGGCAGTGTGGATTTGTTTGTGGTTTTCAAGGTGTACATTGGCCATGGGGTCTTGTCAGTCTTTGAATGACTCCAGAGTCATTCAAGCTAGGTGTGCTTACATTAATGTGCATTTTCTACACACTGCACAGTGTATACACACACACCATCCTTACATGGCAAAGACATCTTGCTGACCAAATGTTTAAGATAAGATTGTGTCCAGGACCTATGTGTGTGTCTAGCATTCGTGGTGTGGGTTTGGGGTGAAAGGAGAGGTGCAGAGTTAACACCTCTACTGGCTGAGTAGTTTATCTTTAACAGAGTGTGATTAATGCAGGGTGGCCATGCAGCGCGACACTAGTAGCCCAGGGCCTTCTAGAAAGGAAACATTAACTACCAGGCGCCTGCAGCCAAGCTACTTGAGAGAACGGAGGAAACATTAACTACCAGGCGCCTGCAGCCAAGCTACTTGAGAGAACGGAGGAAACAGTGGTTCTCTGATCGAGTTCAGTGTGTCAAATCGGAGGGTCTGTTGTCCGGGCCTCTGGCAGTCTCTATGGGGGTGCCACAGGGTTCAATTCTTGGACCGACTCTCTTCTCTGTTTACATCAATGATGTCGCTCTTGCTGCTGGTGATTCTCTGATCCAGTTCCAAATTCTTACCACTCACCGCAGTAACCTTACCACTGTTTTTTAAAAAGCTGCTTTTGAGACATTGGACTAATAAGGAGCTGGAGCAAGCAATTGACTGCACTTATTTTACCCATTACCAAAGCATATGAATCAGTGGTCCACGATTTGGGCGAATATTGCCAATTGTGAAGGTAGACTTCCATATGGATATGCAATACACTTCAGCTAGAGCTAAACCTTAGTGTTACGTTTTATGTCACACTTACTAACTTAAAAAGTGCATTGAGTATTCAACCAGTGTTCTAATTGTTAATTGTGGGCCTTTTCTTTCCGTTTTTGTGGACGTTATTGAGAATTTTTCGAATGTGTTTGGGCTTTTCTGAGCCAGCGGTGACCTCTGTGGCACTCTGTGTATGTGCTTTCAAAATTAGATTGACTTTCTAGAGGAATGCATTAGCCCCCCAAGCTTTACAGCCCTGGACTGGCTGAGCTGGCCCTTATTAGAGATGGCTCTTCATTCAAACACACACACACATGCACGCACGCACACACACACACACACACACACACACAAACACCCATACCCCCCACCTCCTTCTTTATTGACAATCTCTCATTGAGCGTATAAGAGCATTACCATGTTTAGGACTGAGTTGTTTTGTGTGAGCTCATATTTGCATTGTAGAAATGTATTTCACGCTGCTTTGCATGCTAAGCTGGCCCAGGGAGAAGAGGGGGAACTTATTTTAGATGTGACAAAGCCCAAGAAAAAAATACATTTGGGGGGGTAAAACACCCTCCACCCAGAAACGGTTAATTTTGGTTCCCAGCTTTGGGACAATGCAGCTTTTCTCTCTCCTCTCTCTGTGGCTGGGCTCTGTACTGACTCTATAATAGAGACCAGAGCAGTCTGGGAGGAGGAGACAGACTTGAAGTGGCTCTCCCTTTCTTTCTCTCTGTCTCTCCCTATGGCACTCTCTCACTCTTACTCATAATATTCCACCATTCAGTAGGCCTATTTTGACTACAATTCTGTTTTTTAAAAGGTGCTTTTGAGACCTTGGACTAATAATGACGCTGGACTTTTTCCAAATTTTGTTACGTTACAGCCTTATTGTAAAATTGATTAAATATTTTTTTCCCTCAATCTACACACACTACCCCATAATGAAGCGAAACAGGTTTTTAGAATTTTTTGCAAATGTTTTAAAACCAAAAAAACTGATACCTTATTTACATAACTATTCAGACCTTTTGCTAGGAGACTCGGAATTGAGCTCAGGTGCATCCTGTTTCCATTGATCATCCTTGATGTTTCTGCAACTTGATTGGAATCCACCTAAATGGTAAATTCAATTGATTGGATATGATTTGTAAAGGCACACACCTGTCTATATAAGGTCCCACCGTTGACAGTACATTACAGAGCAAAAACCAAGCCATAAGGTTGAAGGAATTGTCAGTAGAGCTCCGAGACAGGATTGTGTCGAGGCACTGATCTGGGGAAGGGTACCAGTGGCCTTGGTCAGCGAGGTGACCAAGAATCCGATGTTCACTCTGACAGAGTTCTAGAGTTCCTCTGTGGAGATGGGAGAACCTTCCAGAAGGACAACCATCTCTGCAGTTCTCCGCCAATCAGGCCTTTATGATAGTGGCCAGACGAAAGCCACTCAGTAAAAGGCAGAGGCCAATAACATCCCTACTTTGAACCATGATGGTGGCAGCATCATGCTGTGGGGATGTTTTTCAGCGGCAGAGACGGGGAGACTAGTCAAGATTGAATGAAAGATGAACGGAGCAAAGTACAGAGAGATCCTTGACGAAAACCTGCTCCGGAGCGCTCAGGACCTTAGTGGAGCAAAGGTTCACCTTCCAACAGGACAACAAGCCTAAGCACACAGCCAAGACAACGCAGGAGTGGCTTCGGGACAAGTTTCTGAATGTTCTTGAGTGGCCCAATCGAACATCTCTGGAGAGACCTAAAAATAGCTCTGCAGCGACTCTCCCCATCCAGTCTGACAGAGCTTGAGAGGATATGCAGAGAAAAATGGGACAAACTCCCAAAATACAGGTGTGCCAAGCTTGTAGCGTCATATCCAAGAAGACTCAAGGCTGTAATCGCTGCCAAAAGTACTTCAACAAAGTACTGAGTAAAGTGTCGGAATACATATGTAAATGTGATGTTTCAGTTTTTTATTTTTAATAAATTAGCAAACATTTCTTAACCTGTTTATGCTATGTCATTATGGATTATTGTGTGTAGATTGATGAGGGGGGAAAACTATTCAATCCATTTTAGAATAAGGCAGTAACGTAAAAAAAAAAATTGAAAAAGTCAAGGGGTCTGAATACTCTCCGACTGCACTGTTTGAATCAGTGGCCCACGATTTGGGGTGGAAATGGCCTATTCTGAAGGTTGACTTCCTTATGGATATTGCGGAAGTGCTTTGAGTATTCATCCAGATGTTTTCATGAAGTGCTTCAAACTTTCTACTCTTCGACAGTAGTCAGTCGAGTATGCGTAGGCTATTTCCTATTTACACGGCATCTTTTCACATTATCAGTAGTACATCTCTTCATTCACCCACTTCCCACTGCATCTCAGCCATTATCTTCCTCCTCGGCTGTAAACAACGGAAAAACACACTCACACACACACCTCTTACACACAAATTGAAGAAAACATGCACACCCACACGCGACCCACACCTCCAGCTGTATCAGACACTTAATGGTGGACAGCGGTACCCTGGCAACCTGGTGAGTAGGTCAGCGAAAGTCTTCCTAGCCTAGTTAAGGCACTGATGTTCTTATTAAAAGCAAATTTCTGTGGCTGAAGGACTCCAGAGAGCCAGCTGGGCCCCCTGTTCGCTTCACCTCGCGCCTTGATTGGCGAGGGGGCGGCCGTCGTCACGGAGCGGCGCGCAGGGTTCTCCCTGGTCCTGCCAAACAGCGTCAGCGCTCAATTAGGGCACCTGCGCGGTGCTCCGAGCCTGGCCACCTCCTAACTGGCCTCAGACGCGGAGAGGTCATGCTCCTGCTAACATGGTTCACAGACATGACTCACACAGCTCACACTGCGGCACACAAATACTGTCTGTGTGAGGGAAGATTTGGAAGAGCAGTGCGAGATTTACTATGACATGGCAGTATACAGGATTTCATGCCTTTTTTAAACTAAACCATGCATGAAAGCTATTTTCTTAACACAGGTTCATAGCCAAGCATTACTCAACATCATCATAATTGATTAACAAATTGCATGTTGCTACTTTTATTTTTATTCAGTCAAAATTGTATTAATCTTAGTTTGGCGAAGAAAGTACAGCAGAATACTTAATATTCAAGTTATTTTAAAAAAAATCCCTGTGTCTAGAACTTTTTAAATGCTTCAGTTTTTTGACCGCACAGGTTTTTGTTGAGCAAGGGATGGCAGGTTTTTGTTGAGCAAGGGATGGCAGGTTTTTGTTGAGCAAGGGATGGCAGGTTTTTGTTGAGCAAGGGATGGCAGGTTTTTTTGCCGTCGTGCCATTATACCACGTCCAATTTAATTACTATCAGTTTGAGACAACAAATTCCTACATCTGCAAATCAGCGTTTTGTTTTAGTTTTTTTACATTTTCTCACGTTTCTCTTTTTTTGCTTCCACCACACTCAGCCATGCATAGCTCTGACATATTTGCGTAGATCAAGGAATTTGCTGCAAACAATAGTAATTCCACCTCAAAAAGCACAAGAAAACGGATTTCGACACCCACCATCTGATTGTTCTGAAATCGTTTCTGTTGTCAGAAACATAAGATTAGCATTCATGAAAAATTAGTTTGTTGAAATATACACTAAACCAAAATACAAACCCATCATGCAAAAATGTACAGTTTATATAAGGAAATCAGTCAATTGAAATACACTGCTCAAAAAAATAAAGGGAACACTTAAACAACACAATGTAACTCCAAGTCAATCACACTTCTATGAAATCAAACTGTCCACTTAGGACAGTTCTATGAAATCAAACTGTCCACTTAGGAAGCAACACTTCATTTTAATTGATTAATTGCTGACCAAATGATTAGATAAGAACATGTAGGTAGCCTAGCGGTTAAGAGCTTTGGGCCCGTAACCAAAAGGTTGCTGGTTCAAATCCCTGAGCCAACTAAGTTAAGTCTGTTGATGTGCCCTTGAGCAAGTCACTTAACCGTAATTGCTCCTGTAAGTCACTCTAGATAAGAGCGTCTGCTAAATGACTAAAATGTAAAAAGATTGTGTTTAAAAAGCATTAGCTCCTGGGCCTGTGTGTATTTGTGGTGTGTGTTTGGGGTTAAAGGAGAGGTGCAGAGTTAACACCACCTACCTGAGTAGTTTATCTTTAACTGAGTGTGATTAATGCAGGGTGGCCATCCAAAGCGACACTAGTAGCTCTGGGCCTTCTAGAAAGGAAATATTAACTACCAGGCATCTGCAGCCAAGCTACTTGAGAGAGAGGAGAAAATATTTGAAAATGATTGATCAACAGAGTCCTTTTTTTACTCTCAGTGCAAAGGCAGTTGCTTGTGTTTTTGTGTTTGACTAATCACACATGAAATGGGCCTATGTTTTTGGTGAGTTGTTGAAGTAGACACGTCACACGCAGTGTAGCAGGGCTAAGGGCCCAGCACTGACGGGGTGTGTGTGTGAGAAAGTGATAGGACCTTCCTCCTCAGCTAGCTAATACTTTGAGAAATGATTTCTGTAACATCAATGATTGAATGCAGAACTAAACTAGTGACTCAACTACTATTTTTCTCAAAGGGTGTCATTTACAGAGTGTTGTCAGTGTATGAATAATACTCTTATCACTAATCAGTTATGTGAAGGCAACACTTTCATATTCTGACACCTTCCTTCCCTCCTGTCCTCCAGGTTGATGCTCCAGCTGCCTGAGGAAATGGGGTTAACTGCTGTAGCGGCTCGACAGACCCAGGGTAGAGGTCAGTTTCCACCACAGCGCTCTCTCGCTCGCTTTTTTTCTTGCTCTCTCTCCCTCACTTAGCTATTACTTTTCAATTCACCTACATTGGTACATTTTTGTACCTCGTTCCAATGAACAACCTAAAGGTGGATTGTTACATCATGTCGCCTCTTACTGTGTTTTTTGTTGCATTTTCCGTATGTCAGGCCGTGGGGGGAATGCGTGGCTGAGTCCTCTGGGGTGTGCCATGTTTAGTGTGCATGTGCAAGTGGCTGTGAGCTCCAGACTGGGCCAGAGGATCCCCTTCCTGCAGCACCTGGCTGCCCTGGCTGTGGTGGAGGCCGTACGCACCCTTCCCGGTTACCAGGTACAATCACTACATACTACTGCTGCATGGTTACCACCAAGCTACACTATATATACAAAGGTATGTGGACACCCCTTCAATTAGTGGATTTTGCTATTTCAGCCACACCCGTTGCTGACAGGTGTATAAAATCGAGCACACCGCCATGCAATCACCATAGACAAACATTGGCTGTTGAATGGCCTTACTGAAGAGCTCAGTGACTTTCAAAGTGGCACCGTCATAGGATGCCGTGAAGTGGTAGGCCACAAAAGCTCACAGAATCGGATAGCCGAGTGCTGAAGCGCGTAGCGCATAAAAATCGGGTTGCAACACTCACTACCAAGTTCCAAACTGCCTCTGGAAGCAACGTTAGCACAATAACTGTTTGTCGGGAGCTTCATGAAATGGGTTTCCATGGCCGAGCAGCCGCACACAAGCCTAAGATCACCATGCAATGCAAAGTGTCGGCTTGAGTGGTGTTAGCTCGCCGCCATTGGAATCTGGAGCAGTGGAAACGCGTTCTGTGGAGTGATGTCTCACGCTTCACAATCTGGCAGTCAGATGGACGAATCTGGGTTTAGTGGATGCCAGGAGAACGCTACCTGCCTGAATGCATAGTGCCAACTATAAAGTTTGGTGGAGGAGGAGTAATGTTCTGGGGCTGTTTTTTATGGTTCGGGCTAGTCCCCTTAATTCCAGTGAAGGGAAATCTTAACGCTACAGCATACAATGACATTCTAGATGTGCCAACAGTTTGGGGGAAGGCCCTGTTCCTGTTTCAGGATGACAATGCCCCTGTGCACAAAGCAAGGTCCATACATAAATGGTTTGTCGAGATCGGTGTGGAAGAACTTGACTGGCCTGCACAGTGCCCTGACCTCAACCCCATCAAAAACCTTTGGGGGGAATTGGCACACCGACTGCAAGCCAGACCTGATCGCCCAACATCAGTGCCCAACCTCACTAATGCTCTTGTGGCTGAATGGAGGCAAGTCCCCGCAGCCATGTTCCAACATCTAGTGGAAAGCCTTCCCAGAAGAGTGGAGGCTGTTATATCAGCAAAGGGGGGACCAACTCCATATTAATGCCCATGATTTTGGAATGAGATGTTCAACGAGCAGGTGTCCACTTACTTTTGGTCATGTGGTGTATCTCCAAGCTACAGCCATAGACCTGCCCTATTCCAATCTATGTCACTAAGGTTAAGCCTGTCATCACTAGAATACTTTACTTACTGCACTGATACATTTACCATTGGGAGCACTCCTTATGCCGAATAAAGGGCTCCAGGTTTCACACAGCTGTTTATGGCCAGTCAGGTGTCCCTCCTTGTTCTGTTCAACGCAATGCACTTCCCTCTCCAAATGGATGGTATGTCTAACTCACTGATCAAAGGGTTCTGTGCTAGAACTCTCCTTTCTCCCCCTCTCTCATTAAGCATCTATTTTACATGCTGTAAGGGCCCTATTTTGCTTCCAGGAGTGTTTGTGTGTGTGTGAGAAAATATATGCTCTGCAGTGTGGGAGTCTGATGAGAAACACTCTGGTGTCACACTGCCCAGTTGTTTATGGGCTCTGGCCAGTCAGCCAACATGTAGAACAGGCCAACGCATGGCACAGGATGTATTACCGGACGTGATGAAATAACAGCCAATGCTAACTTTGCCTAAATATTTATCTTAATCAAGACTAGAGGTCTTGGCTGGATATGCCATTTTTGGAGGTACTATATGCCTGTCAAAGCCATTGTAGAAATGTAGACGTGGGGCATGAGTTATGGGTAAATATAAACAGACATGGTGGCCGTTTTAGGTGATGTACTGCAGATGGGGCAGAACCTAACCTTCAAAGCCGGCCAGACTCAGAAGAGCTGCTCAGGTTGACAGATATACAGCATGGCATTTTGAACCCATGGAGACACTTGTACAGATTGGTTTTACAGACAGGCCATGTAAAACTCCGATTTCTTTTTCTATCTCTGATTTAGCTTGTAGTATTAGATCTGCTGTTTGTATGTGTAGCATCATGTCTTACAAGTGATGTCTTTTAAGTGGATACTGTATCATAATACTTGTACTTATGTACCTGTACAGTATATACTAGTAATGTATTGTACCTCTGAGTGCCACTTATTTGTCATACATGTTTGTGTATCTCATATTCAGTTTTGGTCTCTTTCTAGGACATTGACCGCGGAGTGAAGTGGCCTAATGACATTTACTACAGTAACCTGATGAAGCTTGGAAGAGTGCTGGTGACATTAACAGTCATGGGACCAACCTTCCATCTCCTCATTGGTCAGAATCCTCTTATATTTATGTTAATGCCAGTGCACGGTAATGGATGACCTAGTCTAGCCTTAAATCATAACATGGATTTAAGGCTAGATTATGTTGATGTTTATGCCGGGGCTTGGATAAAAAGTCATTTATATTACTCTTGGTGAAGAGTGTGTTCTTAATGAACGTCTTTAAACAATCTCCTTCTCCAGGCTGTGGCTTCAATGTGAGCAATTGTATCAACTGTATCAACAACCTGGTGATGCAGCACAACCGAGAGCGTGGCACCAGCATGGAGGCCCTGAGCTCAGCACAGCTCATAGGTCGCACCCTCACCTCCCTGGAGCAGCTCATCTCTGCCTTCCAGGGGAGGGGTCAGAGGCTGTCCTGCCCCTCTACTACAAGAGATGGGTGCACAGGTAAACAAGCTGCAACACCCCTACTGTAATCTGTGGTACACTCCACTCCTCCTCAGTGGGTTTGGTTTCATGAATTTTTCACATAAAATAAACATTTTCATTGGTCCTGATATTTATTTGAGGGCATTGTGCAACAGAGCAATTCTGCTAAAAGAGAACGAGAATGCACCGGTACTCTGCATGCTATCTGTAAAATCTGCAGCTGCTGATCATGATATTAATTGGCATTCTAGAGGAAATTAATCCCACATCTCGCCACAGTCAAAACATTAAACATCTCCTAATCTCCAGACGTAACGTAACATGTCCACATGTAAACATGGGGTTGCGTTTACACTACATTGACCTTGATGTGCCCTCTGCCCTGTCTCAGTGGGACCCAGGTGTGTCTGTGGAGCGAGGACGGCCCCCATGCCGACGTGGTGGGCCTCGACGACAAAGGCTTCCTGTAGGTGCGCTCTGAGGAGCAGGGTTTGGTCTCCATACAGCCTAATGGCAACTCCTTCGACATGCTGAGGACCCTGTAAGGACCCCTATGGAGTATGCCCACCTGGTTGCCTGAAGAGCATTTTAGCCAGTGACATCATGAAAGAAGATTAGCCAGCTCCTTCGTAGCTTGAGTCGGAGATACACTGTTTGTGAGAGGATCTCACACAACTAACCTGCTAGGTAAAATTACTACTTAAATTTTTTTATTGTTTTTTACTTGATAGAATAAGTAATTTACTCTATCAATGACTTATCTGCAAGTAAAAATACACATTTTCTCTTATTTTACTTGATAGATTGGCTGAAGCTTATTTGGAGCCTAAAGCAACTGAATTCTTTTTTTATACCATCCCATAGTATTTAGGAAGCTTTATTTAAGTCAATCTGAAGTTGGCCTGTTTAGTGTAGTGTGGTGGTAGTGGAATTACTTGAGTCGTTCATATTACACTATCAAATTATAATTGGCAGCTACAGGATTTCTAAAATACAGTCGTTTATGAAGAATACAAAATGTGTTATTCACCAAATTCACTTATATTATGCTATACAATAGCATGATTTAAGTATTATTTAACAGTTATCTTGTTCAAAGGTTGTAAAATCAAATTGTCAACACTGATTATTTCCTTTTGTAATGTAGTATTCCATGTAATATCTTTAGTTACAACACTCAAAGACTATTGAGAAGGTGCTAGCTGTCGACAACCGTATTTCTTTCCAGAGGTGTTGACGTGAGGGCTATTAACATGTTAAAACACGTCTTTAACGTGTCGCTTGGAAATGTACCAAATCTGATTTGCGTAAAGACGTTATGATGCTATTGACATGGGAGGTCACACTTAGATGCAAATGCATTCACTAAGTGCAAACACATTGTGATAGACTGCCCGAAGGCTGACTCCTATCCCAACTGCTGGACTGTTAAGCATTGGTTTCTACTGAGCTACAGGCTAAACAAAGTCTGTTGCACTGAGTCATGTATTAACTTGTGTTATCATAGAACTTCATCAATTTGAGAACTATAAGTTCATATTTACTTTAAGCCTTACGTTTGATGTTTTGGAGGTTAGATAGAGATTTTTTTTGCTCTTTAGGACAGGCTTCCTTTAAGTTTCAGAAACTATAATCGATACTCAATGTCTGACAAGATACATATTTGTAAGATAAAGAGGTGATCTGTATATTTGATAACACACACAATTGATGTAAAACATCAGCACTCTATAACTATGTAATTATGTGACAAAAGGAATACTGGTTGCACTTAAAAGTTATTTGGTAACCTTTGAAGTGTCAATGATATAACTTGTCATTCCAATAAGAGCTACAGTATTATTCAAACACTATACTGAAATAAATAGATGTACTGGACTTAGACTGGGATTTATCATTTTTCTGATAACTTTGCATGGGTATGAGGGTGTAGACACATTAATGAATACCCTTAGAGCGGAATTGGCTTTCAAGCCCGCTTGAAAATAATGCTGTTTGCAACAACGCAGTCTCCCATCTTAAGGCCTGTCGTTGGACAACAAAAAGGGGCCTCTCAAACGAAAGGAAGGAGGGTTCCTATTGCTCTCTTTGCTCTCCCTTTCCCTTCTCCATGCCCCTTGAGCTGTACTAAAGAGAAAAACACTGTTGATTGAGTCCAGCTTTGCCCAGCAGTGGCTGTGGAGTGGGAGAGGGAGGGGGAAGCTGATTTCCTCCTCCTCCCGGTGGGGGAGTGATGAGGTGTGGGAGAGCCCTTTGGTGCAGGTGGCCAGTAGGGAGAGGGAATGGGTAGGGAGGGGGGGGGGCTCTTCAACTGTGTTGGGCTTATTCCAATGGTCCTAAATGACACTTCATTTGTCTTCAGCACCTCAGGCCTTGGGCTCATCTCTGCTAGATTAGGTGAAAATATGCATGCAAGCTCCACAAACTGGACACAGCCCTCACCTCATTACAAGCTCATTCCCCCTTCTCAGGTTTTAGGAAATATACCCAATATGGTTTCATCAAAGATTATGTAGGCTAACAGAGTGGGTATTCAATGGCAACATTGAGGTATTNTATTAATTTATTTTGCTCCTTTGCACCCCATTATTTCTGTCTCTACTTTGCACTCTCTTCCACTGCAAACCAACCATTCCATTGTTTTTTTTAGTTTTTTATTTTACTTGCTGTGTTGTACTCACTTCGCCTCCATGGCCTTTTATATTTTTATTTATTTTTACATATATTTGTTTGCCTTCACCTCCCTTATCTCACCTCACTTGCTCACATTGTATATAGACTTATTTTTTATTTTTTTTCACTGTATTATTGACTATATGTTTGTTTTACTCCATGTGTTGTTGTATGTGTCGAACTGCTTTGCTTTATCTTGGCCAGGTCGCAATTGTAAATGAGAACGTGTTCTCAATTTGCCTACCTGGTTAAATAAAGGTTAAATAAAATAAAAATAAATAAAAAATTAACTACCAGGCGCCTGCAGCCAAGCTACTTGAGAGAACGGAGGAAACATTCTAAAATGATTGATAAACAAAGTCCTCTTTTTACTCTCAATGGAAAGGCAGTTGCTTGTGTATTTGTGTTTGACTAGTAATCACATATGAAGTAGGCCTATGTTTTTTGTGAGTTGTTGAAGTAGACATGCGTCACACATAGGGAAGCAGACTACTTTGACTATGTGATTAATTAGCATTAGATCCCTTCATTGACACCTCGTTACTGTGTGTGTCATGTGTGTGTATGTGTGTGTGTCACAGGGGTCAAGTGGACACTTGTTTTCTTTGGTGGGGGGGGATTGTTTGACTGGAGCACCTGGTGATAGGAAGGTCAGTGGTTCAACTCCAGTCCAGAGGGGCTAAGGGCTGGGCACTGATGGGATGGGGGGGTGTACATGTAAGTGGGCGTGTGTCTGTGAGAGAGAGTGATAGAAGGACCACTCGACTCAGCCCTTCCCCCTCAACTACCTAATACTTTGGGAAATGATTTCTCATAGCGACACCAATGAGTGAATGCAGAACTAATGTAGCTACTCAACTACCATTTCTCTTGGAGCTTTTCATTTACAGAGTGTTGCAATTGTATGAGTAATACTTGATCACTATAATCAGTTATGTGAAGGCAACACTTTCCTCTTTTGACAATTCTTCTTCCTTCCCTCCTGTCCTCCCCAGGTTGATGCTCCAGCTGCCTGAGGAAATGGGGTTAATGTCTGTAGCTGCTCGACAGACCCAGGGTAGAGGTCAGTTTCCACCACAGCTCTATCGCTCTCTGTCTCAATGCACCTACATTGGTTAATTGTTGTACCTCGTCCCAAATGAATAACCTAAATTGTTACATCGTGTCTCCTCTCTCTCCCTCTTTGTGTTTTTGTTGTTGTATTTTCCGTGTATGTCAGGCCGCGGGGGAAGGTGTGGCTGAGTCCTCTGGGATGTGCTATGTTCAGTGTGCAGGTGTCTGTGAGCTCCAGACTGGGCCAGAGGATCCCCTTCCTGCAGCACCTGGCTGCGCTGGCCGTGGTGGAGGTTGTACGCACCAGGTACAAACACTGCATAGTGCTGCGTGGTACCACCATGCTATCTCCAAGCTATAGCCATAGACCCACCCTATCCCAATCCATGTCACTGAGCTTCAGCCTGTGATCACTAGACTACCTTACTTACTACACTAATACATTTCCATTGGGAGCACTCCTTATCCTGAACAAAGGACTCCAGGTTTCACACAGCTGTTCATAGCCAGTCAGGTGTCCCTCTTCTTATTGTTCTATTCAGCGCAATGCACATCCCTCTCCAAATGGATGGTGTGTCCAACTCACTGATCAAAGGGTTTTGTGCTAGAACCCTCCTTTCTCCCCTTCTCATTAAACATTTATTTTACATGGTGTAAGGGCCCTATTTTGCTTCCAGGTGCTTGTGTTGTGTGTGTGTGTGTGTGTGTGTGTGTGTGTGTGTGTGTGTGTGTGGTCACAACAAGCCGCTCACCAGACCCCACTGCATCGTCAGCGTCAACTACGTTCTCACGTGAGTCAACACTTTCCCCTTTCACCTTTGACCTGAGTGGGGCTGTGACAGGTGAATCACTCCCTAAAACACTTCCATTTAATAGTCCTTGACATTTTGTGGCCAAAAGGTCTGGGTTTGGAAACACAGGCTAAATTTGTAAGGTGATGCCCCCGGTTTTGTCTGTGTATGTTACATAGTCGAAATGGAGCGCTCTTCTTTCCTGAGATAAAGTATGTGTTGGCCAGCGTAGTGCAGGGCTGACGTGTGGAGGAATATAACATGTGTGTGATGCTAATCCAAGCTGTTCTGTGCTGTATGTATATTCCCTCCACAGGGACGTAGATAATAAAGACATGCAGCTGTCTCAGGAGCAGAGTCCGAGCGGCCAAACCCATCTTAGCCTTTAAGAGGGCCTGGCTTCCTCTCCAGGACCTCCGCAAACAACTCAAAACCAAAGCAGTCAAGATCAAGAAGCAAACTGAAA
>NW_019943244.1:21350-64289 GCF_002910315.2 Salvelinus sp. IW2-2015 | reverse complement strand
ACACACTCAAACGGTGCGCCTGGCACCTACTACCTACCTGTTTCAAAGTCACTTTTCAACTTTTGTTGTTGCCATTCACCCTCGAACTGGCACACATACACAACCATGTCTCAATGTGTCTCAAGCTTAAAATCCCTTCTTTAACATGTCTCCTCCACCTCATCTACATCTGATTTGAAGTGGAGTTTTAACAGTGACATCGATAGGGATTATACTTTAACCTGTTCAGTCTATGTCATGCAAGAGCAGGTGTTCCTAATGTTTTGCAAAATCAGTGTCTATCAATTATGCTCCCAGCTATTTCTAAAGCGAACCTAAATAACCAATTGTGTCATTTGTGCTTCATGGAAAAGATTGAGAGAAAAGTAACACCAAACAAGAAAAGAACAACAATTACAAGTAAGCCACTTGGGTATTTTCAGGATTCAAAGAGAGATTCAATTATTGGAAACAACAATACACCTTTCAGGTTACTTCAAAGCCCCTTAGTGTACTGTAACATTCAGGTATGTCCACTCATATGCTTTTTTCATGCTAGTCTTTGTTCAGGTTTCATCACGATGGGGATATGAATAGTCAGTCAACCCATCCTGTATCTAACCAGTACCACATGTGCAGAACGATTGTTATTAAAAACTTCAGCAGACCAGCAGAACATCCTTCATTCCATCTTTCGTTCTGTTTTTTTCTATAACTTTACAGAATACAGGAATTAGCGTACAAAAGACACAAGGATTACTATCTTATTACCCTTTAAACGGAGTGTTGTTTTTCTTGAAGAAAGCTCTGATATTTGTGGAAGGTTGACTAAAGGGCTCTTGCTGTGTCCCTTGGGAGGCTTGGATTTGAAGATTTGAATTATTGGCATGCCAATATTAACGGATATATTCAAGATTTGACCCTTGAGACCTGCCACTGAAATTGTTGTTAATAGGTGATTGAGGAGGCGCTATTATTGGATCCAGAGGTAAGCTATTTACTTTAATGAAACTTTAGACTTGAAAACTCAGGATTGTCTTTTAGTGGAATACTACAGTGTACATGCAGACACGTCATCAGCATACATCACACAGTGCAGCTAAGAACCTAATCTCATTTGATCAAAAATCGCTACATTGGAATCCAGTTGTTCATCAAGGCATTCAGAGGATACGTTGATTTCCTCAAGTAAACACAGTATTCATACACAGGATTGTCAAACCTTCAATGTTGCCATTGAATCCCACTCTTGTTAGCCTATTAATCTTTTGATGAAACCATATTGGGATTATCCTAAAACCTTTTGAGGAAGGAGGGAATGAGTTTGTTAATGAGGTGAGGGCTGTGTCCAGTTTGTGGAGCTTGCTATGCATTATTTTCCCTAATCATAGCAGAGATGAGCCCAAGGCTGAGGTGGCTGAAGACAAGATGAAGGTGTCATTTAGGACCATTGGAATAAGCCAACACAGTTGAAGCAGCCCCCCCCCTCCCTACCCATTCCCTCTCCCTACTGGCCCCTGCACAAAGGGCTTCCCCACGACCTCATCACTCCCCACCGGGAGGAGGAGGAAATCAGCTTCCCCCTCCTCTCCCACTCCCAGCCCCTGCTGGCCAGCTGGACTCCATCACAGTGTTTTTTTCTCTTTAGTTACGCTCAAGGGCATGGAGAGAAGGAAAGGAGAGCAAAGAGCAGCAATTAACCCTCCTTCCTTTCGTTGGAGAGGGCCCCTTTTTGTTGCCACGACAGCTTAAGATGGGAGTACTTGCTTTGTGCAAACGAGCATTATTTTCAAGCGGGGCTTGAGAAGCCAATTCCGCTCTAAGGGGTATTCATTAATGTGTCTACACCCTCTACCGATGCAAAAATTATTCAGAAAAATGATTTAAATCCCCAGTCTAAGAGTCCTTAATCTATTTTATTTCGTATGTGTTTGATATATACTGTAGCTCTTATTGGAATTGACAAGTTATATCATTGAACACTTCAAAAGGTTACCAAAACTTAGTGACAAACCCAGTATTTCCTTCTTGTCACATAATTACATAAGTTATAGAGTGCTGATGTTTTACAATCATTTGTGGTGTTATCAATTATTGACAGATCACTCTTTTATCTTACAAACATATGTATTCTTGTCAAGCATTGAGTATCGATTATAGTTTCTGAAACTTAAAGGAAGCTGTCCTAAAGAGCAAAAAAATCTCTATCTAACCTCCAAAACATCAAACGTAAGGCTTAAAAGTAAATATGACTTATAGTTCTCAATTGATGAAGTTCGTATGAGAAATTAGACAAGTTAATACATGACTCAGTGAACAGCTTTGTTTAGCCTGTAGCTCAGTAGAAACCAATGCTTAACAGTTCAGCAGTTGGGATGAGTCAGCCTTCGGGCAGTCTATCACAAAGTGTTTGCACTTAGTGAATGCATTTGCATCTAAGTGTGACCTCCCATGTCAATGGCATCATAACGTCTTTACGCAAATCAGATTTGGTACATTTCAAGCGACAGCGTTAAAGACGTGTTTTAACATGTTAATAGCCCTCACGTCAACACCTCTGGAAGAAATACCGTTTGTCGACAGCTAGCACCTTCTCAATAGTCTCTTTGAGTGTGTAACTAAGATATTACATGGAATACTACATTACAAAAGGAAATAATCAGTGTTGACAATTTTGATTTTACAACCTTTGCAACAGATACTTGTTGAATATACTTAAATTCATGCTTGTATAGCAATAATATAAAGCTGAATTTGCGTAATAACACATTTTGTATCTTCATAAACGACTGTATTTTAGAAATCCTGTAGCTGCCAATTATAATTTGATAGTGTATATGAACGACTCAAGTTAATTCCACTACCACCACACTACACTAAACAGGGCCAACTTCAGATTGACTTAAAAAGCTTCCTAAATACTATGGAGATTGTATAAAAAGAATTCAGTTGCTTAGGCTCCAACATAAGCTTTCAGCCAATCTATCAGTAAAATAGAGAAAATGTGTATTTTTACTTGCAGATAAGTCATTGATAGAGTTATTACTTATTCTATCAAGTAAAAAACAATAAAAAAATTTAAGTAGTAATTTTACCTAGCAGGTTAGTTGTGTGAGATCCTTCACAAACGTGTATCTCCGGACTCCAGCTACGAAGAGCTGGCTAATCTTCTTTCATGATGTTCATGGCTAAACATGCCTCTCTAGTAACCAAGTAGGGCCATACTCCACCACTTGGCGTCCTTACAGGTTCCTACAGCTCGTCGAAGAGTTGCAATTAGGCATGTATCGGAGACCAAAAACCTGGCTCCTCAGCGCACCACAGGACAAGCCTCTGTCGTTCGAGGGCCCACCCACGTACGGCATGGTGCCGTCCTCCGCTTCCACAGCCACACTGAGGTTCCCCACTGGAGCCAGGGCAGAAAGGGCATCATCAAGAGGTCAACTGTAGTGTAACCGCACAACCCCTATGTGCATTTACTGTGCGGCCATGTATCCGTTAACCGGTACTGAGATATATAGACTTTAGAAGAAACTAGTTTACGTGTTTTGTAGACCAGGATGTGTTCAGAGAATGTTGTGGCACATGATACCTCCTTCCTCTAAGGACAATGCCAGATTTCAAAATATACGACGTACAAATGATTTCAGCCGCCTGCCAGATCTTACAGATAGCATGCAGCAAGAAAAACATAACGGAAGGCAAATTTCATCCGTGTCTCTTATTAGTCAGATTTGCCTCTGCGCTTTGCACCAAATCGAAGCCCTCCAAAATTAACAACTATACAAGGATCAAAATGCAAATAATGATTATAGCTCTAATTTAATGAGACAAAAAATTCAATGAAACCAAACCAGGGCACTGAAGGAGGTGGGGTGCAAGGAGATTGAAATGTATAGCCACATGCATGAACATTAACTACCAAGATGAAGGACGGTGTATAGCGCTTTGTTTACCTTAGCAGTACCCATTACAGTCTGTAACGCGCAGCAAGATAGAAAGGGGCAGGACAGCCCCTCTCGTCGCCGCCTCTCCTAGACAAGTCAGCGACGGCAAATATATCATGAGCAGAGACATGCTTCACAGGACAGCAGGATGGGGATCGCAGACCTGATGAGAACTGTGCTGTATGACCTCAGCGAGCCGAGTTACGAATTGACTTGGTGCCCGCTCTCGGCTCTGCTGCTGCATCCACCGCAAATCTTGCCTTGTTGATACAGTTGGCATACCGAATCTGCTTCACGACTATGGATAGCCAACACAGCCTGCTCGGAAGAGAGAAAATGTTTAAGCGCGGTATGCTTAGAACGACGACTCTTTCACCCTCCCCAGAGTAAATACTAAAATGCCTCCTTTCTATCCAAAGCCCCGGCATAAACATCAAAACAAATCCTAGCCGTTAAACTGCCATGTACTGATTTAAGGCCAGGACATAGGTCAAATCCCTTTACCGTGCACTGGCACTTAAACCACAATAAATTAAAAGGACGGTTCTGGACCACTGCAGGGAGATGGGATAGGTTGGTCCTGACTGTTAATGTCACAGCACTCTTCCAAGCTTCATTCAGGTTACTGGACGTAAATGTCATTAAGGCCACTTCACTCGCGGTCATGTCCTAGAAGGAGACCAAAACTGAATTATGAGATTACACAAACATGTATGTACAAAGTAAGTTGGCACTCAGGGGTTACAATACATTGACTAAGGTACCTAGTACCATGTACGAGATACATGGAAAGTACAAGTTATTTGATAACTTAGTATCCACTTAAAGACCCTCACTTGTAAGAGGACATGATGCTACAATAACAAACAGCAGATCTAGTATACTACAAGCTAAATCGAGATAGAATTAAAGAAGATCGGACGTCCTTATTACTCATGGCCCTCGTCCTGTAAAAACCAATCTGATACAAGTGTTTCGTCCGCATGGGTTCCAAACAATGCCATGCTCGTATGGATGCTTGCACCTGAGCGAGCTCTTCTGAGTCTGGCCGGCTTATGAAGTTAGGTTCTGGCCCAGCAAGTAACCATCACCTAAAACGGCCGACTATGTCTGTTCGTTTATTCTACCCATGTAACTCAATTGCCCCACGTCTAGCTATGATTCCATCTTACAATGGCTCTCTCGACAGGCATATAGTACCTCCAAAAATGGCAATATCCGCCGAAGGACCTTCTAGTCTTGATTAAGATAATTTAGGCAAAGTTAGCATTGGCTGTTATTTTCATCACGTCCGGGTAATACATTCCTGTTGTCCATCGCGTTTAGCCTGTTCTACATCGTTGGCTGACTTCGCCACGAGCCATGAAACACTGGCAGTGTGACACCGGAGTGTATTCTTCATCGACTCCACCACTGGCAGAGCAGTATATTTCTCACACCACACATCAACACACCACACACACACACACACAACACACACACACGCACAACCACACACGCCGATGGTGGCGTAGCTCTGCACCCACACCCAGCCCCCGTGCTTGGACAACATACGGTAGTACTTAGTGGTGACCTGCCCTTTCACCAACACTGCAGGAGAGAGGGGGAGAGAGAGAAATATTGGGGTGAGAGATAGATCAAATCACAGACTGGACAGTGCCTGAATAAAAGATTGAAAGACAGAAAGAGAAGTGCACATAGCGATGGAATACAAACAGAATGCTTGGGAGAGAGTGCCAGCAAAAGGCTGAGTTCCTTTGACAGGCATGACTCATTAATACTGTATCATTTTTATTCTCCTCTTGAACCTGCATGCATATTCTGTGAGAAACTCCATAGCTGCCACTTATAGAAATCCTAACCCTCTCAAAGAGAGTGTGGGTTGTTTAGTAATAAGAGTCTCAATGTGGCCACAGAGGGGGACTGACTCACAGAGGTGGTGAGCGAAGCGTAGATGGAATACGTCACAGCCGTGCACGTGGTGGTACAGCGTCTTCTCAATCAGGTCCTGGGGTTCGTATCCTGTCAACTCAGCCACCCTTGAACCAAAGGTCAGTGGTCAAAAGTAAAACATTCGCAATCATGATGTTCAAATCCTTTGTTGTGTTTGTATTTTATTTTGTATTTCCTTTTTTTGTCTAATTGTACATTTGTTTGTTTCATCCCTCCCTCCTTTCCTTCCATACCTGGAGTCCAGGAAGATGAGCTTGAGGTCCAGGCTAGCCCTGAACATGAACATATTGCTATGGAGCTTAATCTCTGTGATTCCACTGGGAGGCAGGGAGTGGCCCACCGCTACCAGGCCCACGATCTGATAACACGTGTCATACAGCGCCATGTCCATCACGTACTGACGGATCTTCAAATAGCCACTGCAATGGATTACCTGGGAAGCACAGAGATGAGAGGGGCTATACACAGTGATATAGAGATAGATACAGATACATGCATGTACATAGATATAGCTAGACAGAGTCTTTACACCTTGCCTTAACATGTGTCCTGAATGTGGTTTTGTGTCCAAATTTAGGTAGATCTGAGAGATAGATAAATTGAGACACAACATTGTTGGTAATGCAGAATTCTTATCTCACTCACCCTGCAAAAGACAAGAGCAGGTTCAACCTTCAGTTTACACCCCACTAATGCCCCCCCCCCCCCCCCCCCCCCCCCCCCCCCCCCCCCCCTCCACCGCTCCCATCCACCCCTCCCCTTCCTGAAACAGCTACGTGTCTAGAAGCTAAAGGGAACATTTATCTTCATCACTTCCTGTTTACCTATGCCAAAGCCGCCTCGCCCCGGTCATTCAATAGCACTCGCCCAGTTCACACGGATGATTTATTCTACTACTTAACATAAATGGCTTGTTTATTGCCAATGTAAATTTACAGCAGATTTCCATTGCAATCTCTAGGTGATTTATATTATATGGGGAGAGGGAAGAAAGGAGGGAGTCAAGAATACAGCTGTTGCATCTAAAGATGAGGATGGTGGAGGAACGACTGTGGAGTGTCTTAGGAGAGAGGTGGTTGTGCTCGAAGATTTGAGTGAAATGCTGCAGCTGCTGAGACTCAGACAAATAATATGCAGTTTCAAATAAACCTGTCAACACTGTGATAACACTATAATAACATTATAGACTCAATAGAACAAAACAAACAAATCTATAAATATAAGAAATATTTGTTTTGAATAATAAATAATCTCTTCAAAATGTATGCATTTCACTTGTATGCAAGTGTAGGTGTTTAATTTGAATTAGCTACTTTCTATCTTATATTGTTATTCATGAAAAGTTTGCTACTTCCAGAGACACAGATTCTCATGGCATACAGTAACAAAGAAATGTGATTTCAAATATTGCATTACATTATAGTGTACGCAGCGTGCAACTTTCACTGGGGACAGGGGGAGATAAACTAAGAAAACCCGCACACTGCTCTGATAGTATCACTGCACTTGAGTATCACTGCTCTTGATAGTATCACTGCTCTTGTATATCACTGCTCTGTAGTATTCACTGCTCTTATAGTATCACTGCTCTTGATAGTATCACTGCTCTTGATAGTATCACTGCTCTTGATAGTCATCACTGCCTTGTAGTATCACTGCTCTTGATAGTACACTTTTATAGTATCACTGCTCTTGATAGTATCACTGCCTTGATAGTATCACTCCACTTGATAGTATCACTTAGCACGCTCTTGATAGTATCACTGCTCTTGATAGTATCCTGCACTTGATAGTATCACTGCTCTTGATAATATCACTGCACTTGATAGTATCACTGCACTTGATAGTATCACTGCTCTTGATAGTATCACTGCTCTTGATAGTATCCCTGCACTTGATAGTATCACTGCTCTTGATAGTATCACTGCTCTTATAGATCACTGCTCTTGATAGTATCACTGCACTGATAGTATCACTGCCTCTGATAGTATCACTGCCTTGATAGTATTACTGCTCTTTAGTAAGCTTTACGTATCGGCCTCAAGGGCTTCGTCAGAGCTTTTGACGGGGGATATGTCCCCCCCACATTCTGAAATTGCATTTTTGTCCACCCCAGTTTTATCTTTGGAATGTTGATACAAAACAAGGCAACGGTGTGCTTTAGGACCATGTGGATGCCTCCGAGCGGTCGGGTGGCTGTTTCGAGTGTTTATCCGAGTGGATAAAAAATAAATAATAATAATAATAATATTTATGTCCCTCCCACTTCAAAACCAAAGTTGCGGCCTTGTAGGTAAGGCAGTAGTCTGGCGGTTAAGAGAGTTATGCCAGTAACCAAAAGGTTTCTGGTTTGAATCACAGAGCCGACTAGGTAAAACACTATCGATTGTGCCCTTGAGCAAGGCACTAACCCTAATTGCTCCTGTAGTTGCTCTGGATAAGGTGTCTGCTAAATGACCAAAATGTAAAAATGTGTACCTTATATCCTCCACAGGTCAGTCCTGCATTACGCTTGGCCAACACACACTTCATCCTCAGGAAAAAGAGCGCTCCATTTCGTACTCTGTTACACACACAGACAGCCGAGGAGAGTTACCATTAGCACATAGACACAATAAAAACTCTCACAGTCACACACTCACCCTGGTTAAATAAAGCAGCAGATGTGGTTAACACAAGTGTGTGTGTGTGTGTGTGTGTGTGTGTGTGTGTGTGTGTGTGTGTGTGTGTGTGTGCGTGTGCGTGTGCGTGTGCGTGTGCGTGTGCGTGTGCGTGTGCGTGTGCGTGTGTGTGTGTGTGTGTGTGCGTGTGCGTGTGCGTGTGCGTGTGCGTGTGTCCTTACAAAAAAACATGAAAAGATTAGGTGAAAAATGTGGCTTTCGTACAGGCATGAACACACATGTGATTTTCACGACTTTTCAGACACGTGTTTTGTTTCAAATACACATGAAAAATGTCACATGAGGAAAAAAAGACACGTGATTCGTGGTTTTTGGACGCATGTGTGTAGTTTCACATGGATTTTTCACGAGACATATGGTTTCCCAACAGTTCATGTGATATTATACATTTCACATGTGCTTCTGTAACTGGTGGGATTAGATCCCGGGCCTCCCACGAGTCGCAGGTGGGGCTACCTCATCAACCATAACTGACTAATGTCCGCTACACTTTCACATGTGCATTTTCGCATTTGAATGCCAATAAGGGTTGTCAAATTATTTTAAAAATGTGATCGAGTTTATTACTGCGATCACGATTAATTGCAAATTCCTAATTTACTCAAATTGAGCTGTAATTTAAGATTTCCTTATACAAAAAGCATTACATGAATATGTACATTTAGATTTTGTTCAAAGTAACAGTTAGCAAAATCTGGTCAATTGACCTCAGTCAACTTGTTTTGACATCACATTGTTTATTTTTAGCTTTATAGATTATGTATTTTAGACAATGCGATAAAACAAAATTGTGCAGTAAAATGAATAACTTTGACAGCGCAAATTTCAACATGTTAAAAAGGATAAATAAGGAGACACGGCGCGCAAGCTTCTTTTCAAATGAAGAAGAGAGGCTTGCGCCTCTAGCAGTAACACTCCGAATGGATGGCTCAGAAATAAGAAATATATTTTTTAACACACTTGAATTATTATTCTCAGGTAGGCTAAGTTATCTTTTTACAGGATGGCATTACAGATTGTTTTATTTCACCACCACCATGTGGAGTTTTCTTACATGTGAAACTGAAAATATGATTTTCACATGATTTATTTTAACATGTGAACTTGCAATTCCACATGTTTTTAACATGTGAAACCGCAAATTTCACATCTGCAATTGCAATTCACGTGAGGTGAAAACATGTTTTCTTCTCACATGTGAAAAAGTGGTGTTAACATGTGAACTCTAAATGTAATAACCTCAACATGTGAAAAAGATATTTGACATGTGAAAATGCAAAAACAGTACTCCACTGCATGTTGAGTGCTGTTATCACATAAGGCTTAAGATGCTGCTCCTAGAGGATGTTAATGAAAACCTGCCCATCAGAGAGGCTGCCTGGGTGTTGCCTTGTATTATGTATCATGGTGCTATACGTTGAAGTATTATGTGTTCTTATAGCAGCTGCATAGATGAACTATTTGAGCTATTTGTATGATGATGTCACACTGACTGACTTCCTTCTTATAGAAGAGGTAGACCTCGATGAAGTAGCATTACTGTTGCTTACAAACATACAGAGAGTTGAGCATGCGGGAAAATTGTGATCAACTGACTGTCGATTGGGAGAGAGAGGGAGAGAAATAAGTGAGAGTGAGAAAAGGTGAGGAAGAGGAAGCGTGAGAGAGAACAAATAAAGACACAAATTTGACAGAGAAAAAGGGGAGGGAGAGAAAGAATATAAAGACAGAGATTGAATAGATCAAGTATGTTAGGCACCTTGCAGGAAGTGATGGTGGAGGGGCTGATGGGCGCTGAGCACAGCCGTCATTTCATCATGATCTGACGGGTGGATATACTCAAAAATACTGTTTCCCGTCAGCTCCACCTGACAGAAACAAATCAATCAGTCACTTCACATCAAGTTTCATCAGGCTGAGACTAGAGAAAATGGCAAGTGACAATATAGATTAGAGACCAACATATAATTTCTTCAATGACATGTAATCTCTAGCCTTATGTGAAGAAGACAGTCTTTCTGAATAGTGTTTTGAGGTCTTTTGATCATTTAGCAGGATGATACTCTGTCATTACAAGGGATTACATCATCACAGAGAAATGCCTATTGTAGGGGGACACTGACTGACTGTGTGTGCGCGTGTGTGTGTGTGTGCTGGTGCTTGTGTGCTCGACGTGCGTGTCGTCATACCCAGAGGTATGTGAGTGTGTGATCGTGCCCTGCGTTGATGTTGTTGTGAGCGTGTGTCTGTGCCGTGGTAAGTGTGTGGTGTGTGTGCTGACTGCTTGTGATTTCAGAAGAGAGGGTTGTGGATGGGCGGGAGAGGGGGTATCCTCTTGCCTGTCACGTGCTCTCGATGATCTCGTTGCATCCTTCAGCTCCAGCTCAAAGGGGGATGGATGTCTAGTGCATCCGGGAGAAGGCATCTTAGTTAAGTTTTAAGTTGAACGAGGCATATCTAAGATTCGCAACTTGTCACTTGCGAACTCCAGGAAGGATACTGCTCCAGCCTGGTCTTAATGATTATTTTACCTCCCAAATTTTGGGGTGGAGTCACTCAGTGAGCGGGTCACTGCTCACCCACTTCAACAACAAATTGGTTTCTTAACAGTGTGGAGTTAGGCTGGACTAATCCATGCTTTGTGTGAGAGAGCATTTGGACTGAGCATGCTTTTTGGTGTCGTAGAAACGGTGACAGGAATAGCATGCGGAGCACAAGTGAAATATGTGTGTTCAAGCACCAATGTAAGTTAATATATGTGGGTTACTGATAATAACAGACCTTTAGATTTTCAACTGGAGGATGGGTTAACCTCAAGTAAAAAGCAGAGACATTCTCAACAGACTCAAGTAATGAGTGACTTTCACTGAATTCGCTGTTGTCTCTTTCACAGTTCATTTTAAAACAACACGGACCTTGCCCATATACCTCCACCTGACACACAACACCACACAACACCCACACACAACACACACAACACACACACACACACAACACACACACACACACACACACACACACAACACACACACACCACACACACACACACACACACACACACACAACACCACAAACACAAAAAGACCAAGATATAAATAAAGCGGATGGTCCATTTGAATAAGCTCACAGTGTAACAGGTGTGCACTAGCAGCATTTGCATCAGGGCTGCGTGCAAGAGTGGAACATTTAGAGTAGGTGGTGGTGTTGTTTTTATAGGATTGAGTTATTGCTGTTGCTCAGCCCCCTTGTTCTCTCGAATGCTTCCTGAGCACAGCCTTCAGTGTGTCTGTCCATGCTTGCTCAGGTGAGGATAATTCAAGACATCAGCATTTTGTTTGCTATCCACAGCTCAGTACACAATCACTTCACATGAGTGCAGTGTTACAATGACAGCGGTTACCTACTGTAGGTTCTGGCCACTTTCAGAATCAGAACGCCCTATTAGTAGCTAAGCAAAAATCTATGTGGACACACCCATTATAAAAAACTGCTCCTATGAATAGTACCGTTGGTCTGGCTCACCATGTCTAGGGCACCCCAAAAATATTTTCTGTCGCCGTTTTGGAAAGTGAACCATATAGAACGACCATATGTTCGAAGTAGAGGACCCAGAGTATATGCATCAGAGACAGGACTTCAACGATAAACATTTGTTTTGAGGGAGGCTGCCGCAGACTACATTTCCGCTTGATATTTTCAGTCACCACGTGTTAGATAGACAGTATCTCTCTCTGGGGAACAGCAACTCTTGAAGAAGTGGGCTTATCAAGCAGCAAAGCCCACTCCTGAGTGATGATCAACTTCATTCTGATCATTGATGGCACCAAAGAATAGAGCCATAGGCTGACCTACTGAAATATATAAGCCAAACCAGCAACGATACACTGCTCCTCAGTCAAACTGCATGGGCCTCAGTTAAGGCAGGGTAAACAGAACAATATTTGACACACACACACACACACACACACACACACACACACACACACACACACACACCAGCAAACCACACAACCACACTACACACACCCAACCCCGATCAACACACGACTCACCAATCTACCCACACACACACACACACACACACACACATGTATGCAGACACACACAAACACACAATGTACCACACATTAACACACACGCAAAACACAAAATAATCTTGGATGTCCAGCAAAGTCGATGATGACGTTGCTCCATTTAGAAAGGCTGCAGGGAGGACCATTCTAAAATAACATCTTCAACCTGGCTAGCTTAAGTTCCAACTGCAAATACCCCCCAGAGAGACAGAAGTCAGAAGCAATAGCTAGCTAAGCTAACCTTAAATATTAGCATGAGCTGACCAACTGTTTTTTTTGTTTCCTATACCAATGCTACACTCACAGCATGAATAGCTGGACGTTTTCGCACGTCCCATATTTTTAAATGAACAGCGCCCACACACAAAGGAAGTCAACAACACCTAGAATAGACTCACCGATCATATTCTGTGACCAGTCCATGCCCTCTGACTTATCTGTGTTAGGTGAACATAGGCAACCTTAGTTTAGCATTCTGCAGCCTGTTTTACTGACTGTCAAATCAATGTTTAAACAGGCCTATCAGGAGGCAGATGTCCCTTAGGTGACCTTGGTTGTGTTGAGGGAGGCAGACAGCTCGTGGCATACGCAATGGCCGCCCAGGTCCAAGATGGAGGCAGAGCTATGTCTTACCTGGGATAGGCCAAGGTGGACTGACGCTGTCTCAGAGATGTACATGATTTTGCCATCTGAAGCGACAACGAATACAAAGCCGTCCAGAGTCTGGGGAATGAAACATGGGTTAGACCCGAAAATACACTGTTCCATTTGCATAAAAAAAAATGCATAGAAGGTCACTTAGAATTGTAGATTTTATACATTGCATTGTGATAGTTATAAATCAGCATATGGGAGTCTGATTAATAATGGCTTTTATGTCTACTCTTTTGTAATGTCTTTAAAAAACACACTCATTCTAATTTCTATCACATCTGGCTCTAATCATGACATGAAATCTATTACAAATTCTTGGCAAAGCCTACACATGAAAACATTTAAACAGTGCATTTTATCAAAATAATCAACTACATTTCCTCTTAAGAACTTGACAATTTTCTTAAATGCATATAATAGTGTTATACACATCTAAGCACCACTCTGCTCCAGGGTTCTATATTTACGATGTATATTTTTGCACTATACATTTACCTTGAATCAGTGTAGTATTTACTGTTATAGATTTGTTTTCTATTTCTGTTTACTTATGTGTGTTGTATATTGTCTAGTGCAATTATTGTCTTGCATATAATCTTATTGATAATATTGTGTTGTATTTACAGTATGTTGCATATATACTGAGTATACCAAACATTAGGAACACCTCCCTAATATTGAGTTSCCCCCCCCCCCCCCCCCTCCCTATTGCCCTCAGAACAGCCTCAATTCGTTGGGGCAATGGACTCTACAAGGTGTCGAAAGTGACTCCAATGCTTCCCACAGTTGTGTCAAGTTGGCTGGATGTCCTTTGGGTGGTGGACCATTCTTGATACACACGGGAAACTGTTGACTGTGAAAAACCCAGCAGCCTTGCAGTTCTTGACACAAACCGGTGCGCCTGGCACCTACTACCATACCCTTTTCAAAGACACGTAAATCTTTTGTCTTGCCCATTCACCTTCTGAATGGCACACACACAATCCATGTCTCAATTGTCTCAAGGCTTAAAAATCCTTCTTTAACCTGTCTCCTCCCCTTCATCTACACTGATTGAAGTGGATTTAACAAGTGACATCAATAAGGGATAATAGCTTTGCCCTGGATTCATCTGGTCAGTCTATGTCATAGAAAGAGCAGGTGTTGTTAATGTTTTGTACACTCAGTGTATATTATGCTGCATTTATTGTGTTACATACATGTAATTGTGTTGTGTATATTGTATTATATATCTGTGTTGAATATATCCCACCTGCAGTAGATGGGAGCCCAGTTCCTTAGCCATGTTGTCCAGAGGGCTGATTCTGGTCGGCTGGCCCCAGGCCTCCCCCAGCCCTGTGGAGGAAACACACAACAGGCTTAGAATACATTACCTAGAGCTGCTTCCAGGAGAAGAGGACACTATGAAGGGGACACAAGATATAGCCTTACATTGTTTTTCTTCCTGGTCTGATCGGATACTGCAATTTCAAGGGTAAGGGTTTATGTCTATGACTCACATAGCTCTGCCTATAGGCTGTGTCTGACTTGGACTATACTACTAATGCGATCACAGCCTGCAAAAGGCCATTCAGGCATCTTTGGCACTGCCACATATAATGCAGAGACACACATACTAAGCTATTGACCCAATGCCTTCTACGCCAAAAGAAAAGATGGACACCAGCCAGCCTTAAAGGGTACATCAACCATGACAGATATCCCTTGAGATGCTGCTCATAATAGTTTGAGAAGTATTGAGCCTTGTAATGTATACAGTGCCTTCAGAAAATATTCATACCCCCTTGACTTATTCCACATTTTGTTGTGTTACCAGTCACTAAGAACAAGATACATTTTCCCTACAGTCACTCTCCCTCGCTGTGATTTCATTTGGCTATTATATGCTTTGATCAGATACTGGGACATGCAAATAACATCTGTGTGTTTATACTCAACATGTCTGTTTGCAGATGAGGCCAGCAAATTGTGACTTGACAAAATCACCCCTGAAATGTTTTTACAGATCCATGTTTTAAAATAAAGTGTTAGTAACATTTCAGAACTGTCATCTAAAATTATACAACTTTAATTTGAAATTGACTATGATGTGCGATAAAGTTGAATATTAGCATGCCAGGTTAGTCCATCATATACATTTGTAGCAGGGTGGAATTTGTAAAATGCTGTGAAATCAATAGCCAATTACACTTGTTTCATAGTCTGGGTTTTCTCAGAAAAACATACCATCACCCTACATTTTCTCAATGTAAACGTATACTTTGATTTGATTTGAGTGCTTTGATTTGACTGAGAAAACTGAGAAAATATGAAAAAAAATATTGCAATAGCCAAGTAGTCTAACTGACAACAAAATATTTTTCAAGAATGTTTTGGTCAAACATTCAGAGTTAACAGCTCACGTTTTTTACTGTTATATTTTCATACTTTCACCATCAATATCCATTTCCTATGATTCCCTGTGTCTTGATTAGACGTCAGCTAAAGGATTAGGTGATGTGCAGGACTTTTCCGGGTCTATAGTCCCAAATAACGATAAGTGGCAGCGACAGAGACGTTTCACCTGCGCGGAAATGTCAGAAATGTGTTTTCTTATTATTTATGATTTTTTTTTAAAGAACTACCTCAAACTAAAATACATTCTTTGTGCAATTTGCACATTTTGCGCATGGAATACACGAGATAAACATGCATAATTGGAATGAGGTGATAGGCCTATTATATTTAACGAACATTTGCGCATCATAAATATTGAAATCTGCAAAATTTCTGATTTCCCAGAATAGTTATTTGCAAAATAAGATTACACATTCATTTGACAAATGTGAGGGAGAGTGGCCATTGAAATAGACTCGTTGGACGGCGGTCACATCTCTCTCAGTCCAAGGATGTCGGGAATTAAATTGAGACTCAGACAATATTCAATAGGCTACATCTGATGTCAAAAGAGAACATAAAAACAAAAAATGTATGGCAGACTGTATTTTAGCCGAGGTCTACTTAGGCAAGGATACTGTCTACAACTAATTAAAAAGTTCGTTTGAAAGAATGTAATTAAGGTGAAACAACCCTATCTAATTATATATGCTATAACCAAAGTGCTAAACTAAAATGTATCTACAATTTAAAACACAGGCCTATGGTCTGTACTTTTGAAATAGCCAGCAGATATTTGCCTACTTCATCTATATAATTTATTAGTCCCAATTTATAATTCATATTCTGTTTTGTTGTGTAGCCTATAGTGTTTTGTAATATTGTTATACAGTGTATTTCTTTATTTGATTCCACAAGATATCACACTTTTTATTAGTGAAATGGTCATAAACTGAACTACTCAAATCCAGAACTAACGGGTGGCCCTTAGTCCGTGTCTTTAAGGTTTCTGTGACTTTATGAGTGATGACAGACCAATTCTATGAGAGGAAGAGGGCTGTTTTCCTGGGGTTTAGCCTGTCGAAGTGTTCGTTTTATTGACCATAATTGGATGATTTATCATAAATCATAATCTAGAGCCTCGTGTTTAGGAGTGAAAACATAAATCATGCAAACAAACTTGTAAAATAAGTAATTTTATTAATTGCATGACCAGGTGGGAAAGGGGAAAGTTGGTGACACTTATAATCACACTTTTACGCACACATGGTCACCGTCACTACCCACCTGTATATTGATATTCATAATTTGTATAGCACGTATTTTACTGGAGAATAATTTTCGAAATAAAACTCTAATTGTATATGGGAACATTAACTTTGGGAAGTGAAAATGGAAATCTACATTACTTCGAAAATGTGATTATATTTTGGACATATGAGTGTCCTGCTGCGCTCAAAATTAACATTTATTTAGTTATATTTCCTGACCCGTTTTATGGGTATTTGTTAAAACCATAATACAAAGACCAATATTATGTTTCGAGAACTGACATGTTCCTCTTCTCTTGAAGACATAATTATGATTAATCATTCAACTGATAGTGGTAGCATAACTCACCATCTGGAAACACGGCTCTCATCTTCAGGTAACTGGTTGTCAGCCGAATGATTGAAGCCTTATCCAGTTGTGATGTGATGGCCGAAGGTAAAGGCAGTAATTTCGCCAGTTCATAAAATTCTCCATTTTCTTTCTCTCGTCTCGTCTTCGCTGCATTCTTGGACTTTTCCTTCATCTCTGACTGATGTAAAGTAATGCCTGTTGCATAACAGAACACCTTCCTCTTCGCCCTCAACACGTAGATTTAGCCTTTTTATCTTTGAATCAGAAAATGCACTTAACAATTAGATAGAAGCATAACGATATTGCAGCATATTCATTCTCATTTCTTGAACGATCTACATGTGAAAAATAGTTCCTCTCCTTGTAGATTCCAGATACGTGCATGTTCACTGAAAATTGGTACATGTAATTCGTTAAATTCAATCTAAAAAACCATTAGGCCTACATGAGGATACCAAAGTTGTAAAAAAAATGGACTTGGTCTCAAACGTTGTTTTGCGACGCGTGTGCGTAACACAATTAATGTGGTAAACAACGCTAAAGTTACCAGTGCCCTGTAATCATCTGAACGGCTTTTTCTTAGATTACTTTTCATTCAAAAGAGTCAGTGAGTACACATCTTGGGTAGGCTCCCTTTAGTCTCCAAGTGGTGGCATGAGAAACATGATGCTCTATTGAGCGATTAAACAACGGAATACGTCGACTCTGACAAACATCCCACGGATGAACGCCCCGTTTCGACAGGAATGACTCCCTTGAAGTATCAGAAAATGTCAGATGTTAGTCACACCATCAACAGAAGATTCGGTTAGATTCGCTGTACCTTATTGTTGTGAATGTGTAGGCCCCTAGACATATTATGAATATGCGTGAATCGAAAGTTGATTTAAATCGTTGACTAACGAAAGCATGTGGATTAAGCCCATGTAGGTATACTGTTAACGTTTGAAAATAATTGGACGCGAAATTCTTCGTGCGTTATGGAAATGTAGGCCTATCCAACTATTCCATTTGCCAAGTAATTAAAACCTCGATGCACACATGCCCCAGACACATTTCAGGACGTCCATGATGTAGGGACGTTTTTACAAAATATCAATTTGAAGTTACCTGCGTCTGGACTGTTATGTTTCACACCTAATTCCTGCGTGTGCTCGCTGACATGACCATCAGAAAAGTGTCTTCGATGACGCACTGGCACTGCAGTTAGGATGATTAGTGAATAAGGCCTATGTGTCCTTCCCATGAAATGTCCACCTTTTTTCATCGACTCAGGAAGACATCAACTGAGTTCTCAATTTCTTAATTTCAACGCCAGGATAAGGATACATAGGAACTACGTTACCAATGGAGAGCATGAGAAGTTGCCTCAGACATTGGTAGGAACAATAACGCAATATTTCCCTCTTCAAGAAGTCTCGTTGTTCAGGTTCAATAATCCCAAAAGGCAGACCGATATTCCAAGCAGCATAAGTTAATTCCTTTCGCAGAACCAAAGGCGGACGAGGGCGGTACGTGGGAGAGAGGGCACGGTTCCAAACAGTTACGTCACGGAGTCTCCGCTGCCTCTGTCAAAGCAACCGTGCAATAAATTGTCTAAAAACAATACCAAATGCAGCGCAGGGCTGACATGACAATAGACTGCATGCGTGTCTCTTCCAAATTCATCTGGTCACATCTTGTAGGCTATTGTCCAATTCAATGTGATGTAGCCTATTAAATCAGTCCTGCAAGCCTTGTAGGAACGTTTTTTGAACGATTAAAGATTGTAGGCTTTATAACCACTTCGGCCTACAGGATTTGAATTGCTTACTGTTCATATCCTACAAAATGTATTTTTTCAATAACAATATTAAAAGATTAGCATAAAGATTTCGTAGGTCTGGGCCATAGAGCACTGGCTGAACGATTCAATGTGGTAATTTGAATATGCGTTTATAGAATCCCCTCGTTGTTTGCTTTCCATAATTTGTATTCCCATAATTTTGCATATTCAGTAGGCTATTCAAAACACACTTTGCCATATGATATACTCGTAATACCTCCTATATTGCATGGCGAGACAGCATGCAAAGTCAAGCCAGGCCAGAAGCAAGAAACACACATTATCTACAGAGTAGGGTTCCCCGACCAGAGGCCCGCGGATGGTTTTATTTGGCCCCCCAAGTTTTCTGAGCAAAAAAATAATTTGTTATTTTATTTTTGTAATTATTTTCGTTCCGAAAATAAAAGACTGTAAAATCACCAGGAAATTAGCTCAAGGTGATTTTGCTTTAGGAAATCTGTTCCCAAGTATTTCCACGCATAAATAGGCATATATGAATATATGTGAAAATACTGTATGAAAATACTTATATATATATATATATATATATGAAAATACTTTTAAGTACTCCTTAAGTCGTTTTTTAGGGTATCTGTACTTTACTTTACTATATCTTTTGGCCAACTTTTACTTCAATACATTCCTAGAGAAAATGATGTACTTTTTACTCCATATATTTTCCCTGACACCCAAAAGTACTTGTTACATTTTGAATGCTTAGCAGGACAGGAAAATTGTCAAATTCCCACTATCAAAATAACATCCCTGGTCATCTCTACTGCCTCTGATCTGGCGGACTCACTAAACACAAATGCTTCGTTTGTAAATTATGTCTAAGTGTTGGAGTGGGCCCCTGGCTATCCATAAATGTAAAAACCAAGAAAATTGTGCTGTCTGGTTTGCTTAACATAAGGAATTTGAAATTATTTATACTTTTACTTTTGATACTTAATTAGACCTATTTTAGCAATTACATTTACTTATGATACTTAAGTATATTTAAAACCAAATAGCCTACTTTTAGACTTTTACTCAAGTAGTATTTTACTGGGTGATTTTCACTCTTACTTGAGTCATTTTCTATTAAGGTATCTTTCATTTTACTCAAGTATGACAGTTGGGTACTTTTTCCACCACTGCTGGCCCCCGACCACCCGCTCAAGTAAAAATCGGCCCACGGCTGAATGTAGTTGGGGACCCCTGCTATGGAGGCTATATATCTAGGTCCATCATTCATTTTCTATTTTGTTAGCTTGTAATTTCTGTTTTTCAGGCCTACTGTTTATATTCCTATTGTGTAGGCCTACTTATAACAGTGTAGCCTAATTAAAA
The DNA here is from genome assembly GCF_002910315.2 of Salvelinus sp. IW2-2015. Lineage (NCBI taxonomy): Eukaryota > Metazoa > Chordata > Actinopteri > Salmoniformes > Salmonidae > Salvelinus > Salvelinus sp. IW2-2015. Next base: position 43,846 of record NW_019943244.1, on the reverse strand, counting down.
ATGCAATTCACTTTGTAATGTACTAAAACATTATTCAGATAAATATCATACTAGCATTTCCCCACTCGCTTTTTTGTGTATTTGGAGAAATATTCCTTTTAAAATAAACTTGAAAATACTAATACAACTAATTTGCCACTAGATCTTTTCTCATTAATATATATATTACGGATTCATAGCCTTATAGTTTTGTGAAATAAGAAAGTGCTTATATGCTCAATATTTAATTAATACGTTAATTAGATATCTTTACAAATGGCATTGGCCTAATATTTGTAGTTTTTATATATTTTAATTATAAGTTAATGTTTACTGTTGCCAAAATAATTCACATAGGCCTACCACTATTCGTGCAATTAATTGTCCAATAACAATCTATTGTTGCCTGAATTTATATCTCAAAATAGACTTCAGACATTTTAAGTTTATTTAGCCTAAAAAAAATGATTGAATCTGTCAGAGAAATCTAAATGTGAGTGTTTTGAATGGTTGTCCCATCTAAACAGAAATTCCAACTTTAACGGCCATCCTACTGGGAAAAAACTAGAATCAACGATGTTTCCACTTCATGTCAACCCCCAAAATCAATGTGATTACTTTGAATCAACATGGGAAACTGGTTGGATTTGACAAAAGTAATAGACATAAGTGCATTTCTTCTTTTTTTCACCCAACCTTTAACCTAAATCCAATGACATGGAGAATTTATTTGTTGACTTCACGTTGAATTAACGTTAGTTGACAACTCAACCAAATGTAAATCCAAACTAGACATTGAACTGATGTCTGTGACCAGTGGGATGTTGCCAGTATAATTTGTGAATGTCTGAATGTAAACACACCAAGATTATGTTTAAGGATCATCACATAATTATAAAGCATGCAAGTTCTATTGATGTCTGTATGGTAAAATGTTCTAGCTTGATGTCAAATAGAACATGCATTTGGCTAACTTGCAGCTATGCTCATAAAATCAGCCCAAAAGTTTGACAAAAAGTTCCTTGGCATGTTCCTACTGCAACCAGGTAAGGTTATGAAAATTAAGGAAGAAATTAAAGTAACTGTGGTAAGCTAATATAAAATACCTCAAAATTAATTTATTTAAAAGATCTGTGCATCCATTCAGCAAACAAATAATCTTTCAAACTGTATTTGGATTTAAGAGCAATTTAATCTGAGCAATGTTGTTATTTGCCCAATTATGTCTACTCTAGCAATTAAGTCAATTTTAAACAACTACTGTTTACCTGTGTATTTCAACGTAATTAACAATTAGAGACCTCTCCGTGACTTGACACAAAATGAACCCAGTCAGCATACACTCATGGTCTGTTTCAAGAGCATAAAAAAATCTTTGATACCAATGTGCCAGCTTCAATAAAAATGCTGAATATGGTTTTCATACCTGGCACACTACTGTAGCGCTCACAGGAAATAGCTGAGTGGGAACTGGACGCAGTTCTGTTGCAGGGACTGTGTGTGTGTGTGTCCGTGCGTGCATGCGTGCGTGTGTGTGTGCATGTGTTTAGTTTAGTTTATAAGGATCCCCCTTAGCTTCTGCTCATGCAGCAGCTACTCTTCCTGGGGTCTACATGTGGATGTCCATGTGTGTGTGTGTGTGTGTGTGTGAATGGATATTCCTTTGACATCTTGGTTACAGATAGACCATGGGTACCCAATCGATCTCTGTTCTCTCAAACTGACAGCAGCAGGGTTCGAACATCACCTGTCCCATGTGCAATGAACTAACCTTCAGGGAAACTCAAAACACAAAATTAAATATAAAATAATACGTTGCTGTAATATTTGCTATAGGCTAGTCCTGGTCATCCTTGACTATTTTCCCATGTAAACAACCAAACACAAGGCTAACCACCCCATACAGGTCCAATGCACATAGAAGAGTCCTCAACACCTCTCATCTTTTCACTAACCTAACATTTAGCTCGGTTAACACATTATTATCATACAAATGGCACTATATCATATGAGACGGATAATTGCTCAATGAAAAAAAAACATGGGAGTCATTCATCCCTTCAGTCCTGGCAGCCTTTTAAAAAGGGCCTAATCAGCTCATTTATTTATGTTGTAGTGTTGGCTGTGATACTCAGGCTATCGCTTTCTGCCTGGCTGTCACCGCTGATGGATTAACAGAGCGCTGGGACGATATGGAAAATCCTGCTGGAGGAGGAACTTGAAGGAGACACTAAAGGCCAATGCTTGTGGTTTCCCCCATCTGCCCGCCCACTCGTTTCACCCTCCCCATCTTAGACATCCTTCTATGTTCCTGGACTGGCCTATATGGATCTCTTGGATTCTAGAATAACAGTGAATGAATGGAAGACAGTGAGTGCCTTATTACCTGGAGGGTGTGAGGGTGCAGGTTGGATAGTTTGAGGGTTGCCATGCAGAGGATGGTAAGTGACTGATGAACTTCACTTCACTTCTCAAAATGGCCCACTGATGAGAGTTGTGTCAGAGATAAAATATGAACTCACCCTACATGTTGTTCTAGGAAGCTAAATTGTATAAAAGTCTAAATAGGTGTGTGCGCTAGTGCGTGTGCTTGCGTGTGTGTAAGAGAGAGAGAGAGAGAGTGACAGAGGAAGGTTGAAGAGTGCTGGAGGGTGAAAAGGAGCAGAGGCGGTGAGTAGGTTAACCCCTTATTAACCTCTGTTTGGGGAATTTACACACTAATTTAACTTTCACACTTCCAGGTGTTCTGCTCCCGCCCAGGTCATTGTGTTCCCAGCAGCCTCTGGGCTTAGCCTCACCTCACACTGAGAGAGCAACCTGATATCAAACGACATTCACCAATACAGCCAATATGCACCACGGTAATGCTTAGAGAGTATTGTTCTAGATAAAGGAGAGAGATATTCCATGTTACATAGATGTGGGTTGTCCATACAGCTCACTCCTATTCCATACTACGTTATTTTAATTACAGGCAATAACGGACATGCAAGAGGAAGAATATGTTTGGGACAACAGCAATATTATTACGTTCTAATGATGTCACTTACTGTGGTAGCAGAGTATTACAAAGATGTAGATTGCAATATTTGGAGCAGTTCAATAAACTGAAACATGTGGAGAAATGCCCATGGAAATGTATAGGCCTATGTAATTTGCCATTATTTAATACCATATCACCTTTATAAAAGGGTGAATTGTTTTGGATTCTACCACTCACGAGAGGATTTCTCTCGAGGGTGTGTGTCCATACTGCCAATGTTTATCTCATTGACATTCAGATGAATCGAGGTGGAACATATTTGCTTGTTATTTAATTTAGGCTGGTGTGGAATAACATGAAAAATAGATTATGAAAATATGTAGTGCATGAAAATAAACAGTAGAGGTAGGATGAGTGAAGAGGATCCAAACTGCGGCTAAATGGTATTGGTATGTATTTTGCTTTCCTACAGTCAGTCCTCTCTCAGATTGCTTTTAGTCTGCATACACTCACTAATGCAGAAAGGTTGATATTCAGCTGTAAGTGAAGTAAAATATAATTCTGGAACATGCTCTCTCAAGGTTTGTTTCATACACCATTGAGTTCTGGGCATAGTCTCTCCTGCAGGAAGCTGTTGCTGCCGTTGGTTGCAGGAACAAAGGTACGTATGGAGTTTAACTACAAACGACAAACATTTTAACAGTTCTGCATGAGCATTTAGTTTCACTGAAGAGGGTGTTGGAGGGCAAAAGTGAATAGGAAAATGTGTTATTCCCAGCATTTAAATTAGATAGCTTTACAAGTTTGACTCTGAGTGCAGAAGTTGTTGTATTGAAACTTTATAGTGTGCATATACACAGTGGTGTAAAGTACTGAAGTAAAAATACTCTAAAGTACTACTTAAGAGGTTTTTTGGTGTATCTTTACTTTAATATTTACATTTTTGACAACTTTTACTTTTACTTCACTACTGTACATTCCTAATGAAAATAATGTCGTTTTTACTCCATGTATTTTCCCTGACACCCAAAGGCAGGACAGGAAAATGGTCCAATTCACTCACTTATCCCTGGTCATCCCTACTGCCTCTGATCTGGCGGACTCACTAAACACACGTTTGTACATGATGTCTGAGTGTTGGAGTGTGCCCCTGGCTATCCGTAAATTAAAAGAAAATGGTGCCGTCTGGTTTGCTTAAAAGAAGGAATTTGAAATTATTTACTTTTGATACTTGAATATATTTGAGCAATTACATTTACTTTTGATACTTAAGTATATTTAAAACCAAATACTTTTTGACTTTTAGTATTTTACTCGGCAACTTTCACTTTTACTTGACTCATTCTCTATTAAGGTATCTTAACACACCTACTCATTCAAGGGTTTTTCTTAATTTGGACTATTTTCTAAATTGTATGATGATAGTGAAGACATCAAAACTATGAAATAACACATATGGAGTCATGTCGTAACCACAAAAGTGTTAACAAACCCAAATATATTTTATGTTTGATATTCTTCAAAGTAGCCACCATTTGCCTTGATGACAACTTTTGCACACTCTTGGCATTCTCTCAACCAGCATCATGAGGAATGCTTTTCCAACAGTCTTGAAGGAGTTCCCACATATGCTGAGCACTTGTTGGGTGCTTTTCCTTCACTCTTCACTCATCCCAAACCATCTCAATTGCGTTGACGTCGGGTAATTGTGAAGGCCAGGTCATCTGATGTGTCCAAACTTTTGACTGGTACTGTATATATATATATATAACTAGGTTTGATGCCAAAATTAACATCTGGAGATCAGTCTCCTCCCACCAACACTTGATTTTCTGTTATTCTTTCTTGAAATAACAGAGCATGGGCACCCGGTTGATCCATAGGGGCCATGGGAGCCAAGAAAAGTTATAATTTCACTCTACAGTGCACTGTTGTGGTTTCTGAAGGGGCTTGTTTTAGAATGATGGAGCATTAGACTAGATACGCCAAGACATTCTGGGTATGGCCTACTTTAGTACGTGGTGCAGCAGAGAATAGCTTTGTCAATTTGTTATAAGCAAATTCCATGTTCATTTTAGAAATTCAAGTCAAACTAACTAACTTTGCTATGGAATTCTGTGTGACTTAATGGGCATATGGCCGGAAGGTTAGTGGGGTTCATAATAATGTTGATGGTGATGATGATGGTTCATTGGTTGTAGCACAGAAAGCTGGAGAGGGGGAGAGATCAGAGAAGGAGAGTAGTACAATGTTGGATAGATGTTGAGGGTTGTCAGGCCAGACACACACACACACACACACACACACACACACACACACACACACACATACATAAGCACCTCTAATGTTTTGGTGGCCCACCTCATGGCCGGAAAGAAAAATTGGCAGCTTTAAAGTTAATGTCCTGCAATTGTACACATTTTGCGAAGGGGCAGAGATGACATTTAGCATTTTAAAATAAATTACATGCGATTCGACTCATTTTGTCATGGGATGGAGAGAAGATGTTGCTATTTTAAAGCTAATTCCCTGCATTTCTACCCATTTTGCCATGACTTATGTCATGTTCATATGATATCTGAGTGAGAGTGACCAACAAAATCAATGGGGGCCTTCTGGAGGTCAGGGCCCCTGGGCACGTGCCTTGCGTGCCCGGTTAGTAATTCGGCCATGATTACTACAAGGTTTAGATAGCTGGGGCCCTATGCGCAGCGCATAGTCTGTGTATAGGCAGAGGCTCTTCTGTAAACACACACACACTCAGTCTCTCAATCTTTCTTTTTCTCATACATTAAGAAAGTATAGATGTAGACCGACACTGCTGTCCAGCTGTAGATCTAGCTGTAAAGTTATAGGAGTGGTTTGGAGTGGTAATAGGAATGTTTTTGGGTGGTTGTGGGAGTTGACTTGACGTATCGTCCCCTCACTGTCCAGCTGGTGATGGGACACAGAAAAGTAGAACGATATCAGGTACTCTGGCCAATATAAATAATAAAGCACAGCCTGTAAACATAGGCGTGCCACTAATTATGAAAACAGACATACAGTAGGCCTATTGCTGGATAACTGATGTGATATTCCTACACAATATCTTGTGAGCCACTTTACATAGCAGTTCAGCCATAACTCATTCTTTGCTCTCAAGTACTTGAATGATTTGCCATCACAAACATCTCATAAATTCTTGTCTGAGGATAGGTCAACCAAATAAATCAAGAACTTGTCATTGCAAAAAAGACAGATGTTTGAAGAACTGCTAGTTTGTAGCATGGAATTGTACTGTATTGTAATTTGTAAGAGTTAGTATTTTGAAGGTGTTGATTGTGTTTGTTTATTTAGCACCATTGCTTCCTATGGGGCGACACAATTCAGTCCAATTGTTTAAAAAGTATCAAATGCGGCCTCCCGGGTGGCGCAGTGGTCTAGGGCACTGCATCGCAGTGCTAGCTGCACCACCAGAGTCTCTGGGTTCGCGCCCAGGCTCTGTCGCAGCCGGCCGCGACCGGGAGGTCCGTGGGGCGACGCACAATTGGCCTAGCGTCGTCCGGGTTAGGGAGGGTTTGGCCGGTAGGGATATCCTTGTCTCATCGCGCTCCAGCGACTCCTGTGGCGGGCCGGGCGCAGTGCGCGCTAGCCAAGGGGGCCAGATGCACGGTGTTTCCTCCGACACATTGTCTGGCTTCCGGGTTGGAGGCGCGCTGTGTTAAGAAGCAGTGCGGCTTGGTTGGGTTGTGCTTCGGAGGACGCATGGCTTTCGACCTTCGTCTCTCACGAGCCCGTACGGGAGTTGTAGCGATGAGACAAGATAGTAATTACTAGCGATTGGATACCACGAAAATTGGGGAGAAAAGGGGATAAAAAAATTCAAAAAAATTCAACAAAAAAAATAAAAGTAGCAAATTCTTCTAACATTAAGAGTTGGACTGGTTTAGAGGCAGAACATTCGCAGGCAGATAAACTCTTTCTCCTACAGTAGCAACCTCTTATCTATGTTTTCCTCTATTAAAAAAACAGAGATCTATCAAAAATATAAGGCCTGAAAGGCCCTTGAAAAAACAATTCAACAGATTTGCTGTATTACTGTTCTTCAGTCTCTTCCATTGAAGATATTTACTACTCAAATCATTCTGATGGCAAGAGCAGGAAGTGAAAATAATGCTGACTACCTGGGGAGTGTATGTGTTCTCCACCATGATGCAAAGACTCCAAAGTAGCAGGCTGCACTGATTTACCACATCGACAGACACATTGACCCGTTTGTACCCACATGACTGGGGGGGCTTTTTACCCAACCTCTGACGAACTGTTAAAAACTCACTTTCCGACCCCAAAAATATTTTTTAGGTAATGTTTTGTCCCTCTAGTCGCACTTGTGGCATTTCTCAGCCACACATTATCAGCAGGACTGGAAATGGTTGCCTACATGTCAGATTTCCCTGAGGAAATGGCTTCACGGTCCTGTGAGAAAGAGAAGGCCTTCGTTCAATCACTCACTCCTGCTGTGGCAGACCCACCCCATTTATACTGTAAGGACCTACCGGCCTAATGGAAAAACAGAACACACCTTGAGCAGAGAATGAAATACAGGCAGTCTAATGACACACAGTTAGAAGGAAACACAATACTCTAACTTTCCTAAGCGGGATAACCTTTCTTAAGGGCTATTTCCCACTTTGGGGTACCAGCTGAAGACATAGCGACTCCTGGGTCCGAGAGTTGAGTTCATTTACTGAGTCCATTCATGCTGTAATGCAGCCCACAGGGTATGAGTGTCAATTAGCTCGTGCGAAGTCTTCAAAGAATCATGCGTACAGCTCTGGCAAGTCATGGCTGTCAAACCACTTCCTGGTAATAGTGGGGAATGTTCCTCTATACTTGAACTTGACTGATTACACACTGGGCCATTCCTGTGGTTGAACACCAAGGAAATAGCCAGTGACAATACCAGAAAGTTAAGTCAATATTTGATTTGAAAGGTTGTAATAGTTTTCATAAAGTCTGCATCCTGCACCTGAAGAGAAACATTTTAATGTAAAGAATGATGTTGGGTACGTTGTCCGTGTTCTGGGGATGTTCACACGATTTGTATCTGCCCAATATGTCCTGTAAAGTTATGGTCATGGCATTTTTGATAAGGGTAACTGTTTATTGTGTGGCAAATTTATGAATAGAATTCAAGCATCCTCCTCTGCGTCAATGGATGAGGATCCATGTGGATGAGGATCCCTGTAAATGAGGATCCATGTAAATGAGGATCCATGTGGATAAGGATCCATGTGGAATTAATTAATTAAAAGGGTAAGACATAACAAGACTGAATGGAGATATTTTTCAGTTCTAAAGGGAGCCAATGTCTCTCTCTCAACACACACACACACCCAGGGTAGTTTTATTAAAACCTTTAGAAAATGAGCCAAGCTTATGTAGACAGCACAGCTGCAGTCCTAGTTTGTAAGGGAGCTTCTTGTATAATAGAGCTCACAGCATATTATGGTGAACAGAGACACTAAGCTCTCCTGTAAACACCCGATATTGGACAAACAATAATCACTTCTCACTGAAAGGTTCAATTTACCACAATAATGCAAAGGCATTTAAGGCAAAGAGGGTATTCGGCTTTAATGAACTTCTCTCATTTGAAATTTAATTTCTAGGTAATATGAAATCGTGCACCACATGATTTACACTTTTGCACATCAGTTGATTTTTATTTTAATGTGTCCATATATAATAACTCCTTAACTTAAACTGTGCTGAAATGTTGGGAATGCCTATTTTCGAGAAAATATATTTGCTGTAACATGCAGGGGTGTGATGATTGTTTGATTTAGTCTTTCTTATTTTATCTAATCAAGTGACCATGTCCTTGAACACCTGTATATGCACGAGTAGCCTAGTTCAGAGAGAGGTCAAGTTATCCAAGTTAACTGTAACCTTTTCCCTTTCCACCTTCTAGGCAAGACCTACATTGTGCAGTGATTCATCCATGCAATTTTACAACAGTCATTGGGCTTGTTCAACATTGCAGCCGACTGACTGGTCTACAAAGAACCGTGCATCCTAACTACTCATTATTATTTGCAGATCAGTCAGTCATTTTCCCATACGATGGGCCTGTAGCCTATAAAAATACTACAAGAATTACTAGAGAAAAAAAAWATATAGTTTTATATTTCCCATCTAAGCTATAAAAAAAGTCACAAATCCGATGCAGAATTAAACATTTTGCCTAAATTAGGCCACTTTTTGGAGCGACTGGTTTTACACGAAGGAAAAATTTTACCTCACATGAACCAGGACTAAATATGAACTTAAAAGGTTACAAATAATGCATGCATTTATGCCTAGAATTTTTTTGACATTACATACATGCATGGTTTTTCTTGCGGGAAGAAACAGGCACGACTGGTAATGTGATACAAGGGGCAAGCATGCTGTAGAATACATTCTGTGCATTCAAGTGTTTACATTGCGCGCGCGGGAGAACCCGAGAGAAAATGTAGACCTAGTAAATGAATTAGCCTGCATGCTTCCTCACTTAAATTATTTATAAAATATGTGGGATAGTGTAATTATGAGGTCCAGTATTATTTTGCTTTGGTGGTAGTCCTAATAGCCCTCGTATACAAATATTTTTATGTAGGATAATTACATTGACTAAATTGTTAAACAACTTTAACAATGACAATAATAAACAATGATAGTCAAATAATAATAAACAATGATGATGATGATTTAGACTAACCGTATTATAATTATGTTTTATAATTATTTTATAATACTAATGTAGCCCAAAGCTTATGTAATAGTGCTGTTTTAGGCTACTGTAGGCTAATTAATATTCCACATTGTGTCTTTAACTTTTGATATACATTTTTATTGAGCCTAAAGTAAGACAACCTTCCGTTCCATCGCAACCTCTTGCCAATCCTGATAGTGCAGCCCAGTACTTATTCACATGACGCCTTTTCACATGCTCATGAATAAGGAAAGAAACATGATTTTATGGTGGGTAGGCTACAGATGGTTACTACTTTGGATATTTCTAAATCAATTCTTGAACATGATCAGTGACTTACAACTTGAGCATTAGGTCACTGATATGTGACATTGTGGAAATATTTCTGGTGCTTTTAATAAAAGGTGCCCATTATAGTTTATTTTCATCAAATGTGCTATCAATTGTTAAACATTATGAATATGTATAATATGCACACACAAACACACTTCTTGACTTTGACTGAGTTTACACAGGGAGCCCAATTCTGATCTGATTGGCCAAAATAAAATACATATCAGAATTGGGCTGCCTGTGTAAATATAGCCTTTGTGTTCCTTTACATGAGAACATTTGAAACAGTACTTTAAACAAGGGTTCCCCCTAGTGGATACAACATTCAAAATAGCCTCTTATGAATTACATTTTACTGTATTTGGGCACATGTCTGAGTTACCCCCAACACACTCACCTTCAATTTTACTGCTTCCCTAAACAAGTGGATAATTTATCTTTAGGCTCCCCTAATTGTATTTATGGTAAACCTCAGACCTCAGAATTTCGAGTCCTTTGCTATTAGACTCGAAATTCGGCTCAGGTGCATCCTGTTTCCATTGATCACCCTTGAGATGCTTCTACAACTTGATTTGAGTCTGCCTGTGGTAAATTCAATTGATTGGACATGATTTGGAAAAGTACACACCTGTCTATAAGGTCCCACAGTTGACAGTCCATGTCAGCGCAAAAACCAAGCCATGAGGTTGAATGAATTGTCCGTAGAGCTCCGAGACAGGATTGTGTCGAGGTACAGATCTGGGGAAGGGTACCAAACAATTTCTGCAGCATTGAAGGTCACTAAGAACATAGTGGCCTCCATCATTCTTAAATGGAAGAAGTTTGGAACCACCAAGACTCTTCCTAGAGCTGGCCGCACACTCCTGGCCAAACTGAGCAATCGGTGGAGAAGGGCCTTGGTCAGTTAGGTGACCAAGAACCCGATGGTCACTCTGAAAGAGCTCCAGAGTTCCTCTGTGGAGATAGGAGAACCTTCCAGAAGGACAACCATCTCAGAAGCACTCCGCCAATCAGGCCTTTATGGTAGAGTGGCCACTCCTCAGTAAAAGGCACTTGGAGTTTTCCAAAAGGCACCTAAAGACTCTCAGACCATGAGAAACAAGATTCTCTGGTCTGATGAACTCTTTGGCCTGAATGTCAAGTGTCACGTCTGGAGGAAACCTGGCACCATCCCTACAGTGAAGCATAGTGGTGGCAGCAACATGTTGTGGGGATGTTTTTCAGTGGCAGAGACTGGGAGACTAGTCAGGATCGAGGCAAAGTACAGCGAGATCCTTGATGAAAACCTGCACCAGAGCTCTCAGGACCTCAGACTAGGGTGAAGGTTCGCCTTCCAACAGGACAATGACCCTAAGCACACAGCCAAAGTCTCTGAATTTCCTTGAGTGGCCTAGCCAGAGCCCGGACTTGAACCCGATCGAACATCTCTGGAGAGACCTGAAAATAGCTGTGCAGCAACGCTCCCCATCCAACCTGACAGAGCTTGAGAGGATCTGCGGAGAGGAATGGGATAAACTACCCAAATACAGGTGTGCCAGGCTTGTAGCGTCATACCCAAGAAGACTCGAGGCTGTAATCGCTGCCAAAGGCGCTTCAACAAAGTATATGGGTATGAAGGGTATGAATACTTATGTAAATGTGATATTTCAGTATTTTATATTTAATACATTTGCAAAAATGTCTAAAAACCTGTTTTTGCTTTGTCATTATGGGGTATTGTGTGTAGATTGATGAGGGGGGAAAATGATTTGATAAATTTTAGAATAAGACTGTAACGTAACAAAATTTGGAAAAAGTCAAGGGCTCTGAATACTTTCCGAATGCACTGTTTAAATACATATGTATATATACAGTACCAGTCAAAAGTTTGGACACACCTACAGTACTTATTCAAGGGTTTATCTTTATTTGGACTATTTTCTAAATTGTATGATGATAGTGAAGACATCAAAACTATGAAATAACGCATATGGAGTCATGTCTTAACCACAAAAGTGTTTACAATTCAAAATATATTTTATATTTGAGATTCTTCAAAGTAGCCACCCTTTGCCTTAATGACAGCTTTGCACACTCTTGGCATTCTCTCAACCAGCTTCATGAGGAATGTTTTTCCAACAGTCTTGAAGGAGTTCCCACATATGCTGAGCACTTGTTGGGTGCTTTTCCTTCACTCTGCGGTCCAACTCATCCCAAACCATCTCAATTGGGTTAACGTCGGGTGATTGTGGAGGCCAGGACATCTGATGCTGCGCTCCATCACTTTCCTTTTCGGTCAAATAGCCCTTACATAGTCTCGAGGTGTGCTTTGGGTCATTGTCCTGTTGAAAAACAAATGATAGTCCCACTAAGTGCAAAACAGATGGGATGGTGTATCGCTTCAGAATGCTGTGGCAACCATGCTGGTTAAGTGTGCCTTGAATTATAAATAAATCACTGATAGTATCACCACCAAAGCCCCCCCCCCCCCTCACCATCACACCTCCTCTTCCATGCTTCATGTAGTGTTTCTTTGCAGCAATTCAACCATGAAGGCCTGATTCACGCAGTCTCCTCTGAACAGTTGATGTTGAGATGTGTCTGTTACCTGAACTATGTGAAGTATTTATTTGGGCTGCAATTTCTGAGGCTGGTAACTCTCATGAACTTATCCTCTGCAGCGGAGGTAAATCTGGGTCTTCCTTTCCTGTGGAAGTCCTCATGAGAGCCAGTTTCATCATAGTTTTTACGACTGCATTTGAAGAAACTTTCAAAGTTCTTGACATTTTCCAGATTGACTGACCTTCATGTCTTAAAGTAATGATGGATTGTCGTTTCTCTTTGCTTATTTGAGCTGTTCTTGCCATAATATGGACTTGGTATTTTACCAAATAGGGCTATCTTCTGCATACCTTGTCACAACACAACTGACTGGCTCAAACGCATTAAGAAGGAAAAAAAATCCACAAATTCACTTTTAACAATGTTAATTGAAATGCATTCCAGGTGACTACCTCATGAAGCTGGTTGAGAGAATTCCAAGAGTGTGCAAAGCTATCAAGGCAAAGGGTGGCTACTTTTAAGAATCTCAAATGTAAAATATATTTGGATTTGTTTAACACTTTTTTAGATACTACAAGATTCCATATGTGTTATTTCATAGTTTTGATGTCTTCACTATTATCATACAATTTAGAAAACAGTAAAAATAAAGAAAAACCCTTGAATGAGTAGGTGTGTCCATACTTTTGACTGGTACTGTATATAGAAGGTTTATAGATCTAACTTAATTAGATTGTGTAACTTCTGAACTTCTGAATGACAATAGAATAGATCAGCTTACCTCAGAATGGTTTTGTTAGAGTGACTAACATTTTGTTGATGAGACAGTAGTGGTAGCCAGGGAAAGTGTTGGACATTCTTTTTGTGACATAAAGTGGTTTCTGTGAGCATTACGGTGGAGGGGGGTTGGGGGGGCCTAGTTACCCCACGTTACTCTATCATAAATTTATAAGTCCAAAAATGGATGTAGAAACTATGGATTCTAGCTTTAATTGTTAGATATGACTTTAACTGAATAAGTCTAAATCAACAAGATCCAACAAGAGCTATTACCTTGTGTTGTTTTCCTGGGCTAAACATCTACCATTCAAATACCCTTTCACACTACTGATCCAAAACAAGCCAACCCGCACCTCTCTGATCCAGAGGGGTTGGCTTAAATGCGGAAGACACATTTCAGTTGAATACATTCAGTTGGACAACTGACTAGGTATCCCCCTTTCCCTTTCCCAACCCATGGATAAGCATCTGCCATATTTGATGTAACTGTGCAGGGAGGAACAACCTGAAAATAAGGTCTGTGGGTGACAAACACGTCTGATTGTCAATATAATCTTTTTGGTTCAGTTTCAACCTCTATATCTCCTAGAGGGGGTTGTAAGGTCACCATGTCTCACCTTTGTGTCTCATCAGATTAAAAACTCTCTCGCTCTCTTTGCATGAGATGTCCGCCTTAATGGTTTTGTCGTTCTGGCATCCGCGATGTTGCTTTTGCTGCCCTCCAGCTCCGCGCGCACATGGCCGCTGTGAGTGAGTAAAATAAGCAAAACATGGCTCTGTAAAGTGGTTAATCACAAGCCCCGTTAGCGATGCATTTACCCATCTATTAATCCTAATGACTCGCTAATGAACTATGTCATTCCTTCCTAGGCCTCTGTGCTAAAGAACTCTGCGGCTGTTTATGCAGCCATGCAAGTGGTCATGGTTTGTTTTTTAACCATTTAGACTTGTCATGTAGGGTCGTTTGATGAACCTTAAGTGGTTTGTGCCAAATGTTGCAATGCATGTGTTCATGACCGATAACTAGGTGCTCGTTACATTTTTCAAATTATATTAATACATGAAATTTCATACGAAATTATTTCTCCATAAAGAGTGGCATTATCTGAAGTCATTCATTATTTTAAGGGATGGGATGAAATGAGAAATGAATGGAAGTTCAGGTTTGCACCTGTCTCATATTGTAGCCTCTTTCATGTGTGTTTTGAGTCATGACTGCAGGTTGCATTGAGGGTCGAGTTGGTTGGGGCAGGCCAGCTGGCTTCTGTTAGGTGTCGCTAGGTGCAAATCTCTCTCTCTCTCTATTGTGTATTTCTCTCTCTCACACAAGCTCTCTCTTTCTTTCTCTCTTTCAGGGATGTCGATGTCCCCTATCTCACCATGTAAGAGGTGGTAGCCTCTCTGTGGACAACGTCACCCTCCTTGCAAGTCGTGGAAATCCTGTGTGAATCCAGCGCCAGCCATTTACCTCTGACCCATCACCTGTGCAATGCCTTGTCCAATTAGCCTTGCTTAACCCTGCAGATGGAGAGTGTGTTTTCACAGACCACAGTCTATTAACATACACACAGAGACATACACAGACACACCATCACACAGGTACACCCAGACTCCACAGTCTAGTGTCCAAATAACTCAGGCTCTGACAGAAGAGCAGACGACGGCAACCAGAGCTGAATAAATTGTTCCTCTCCCGAATTAGAAGAGAAAAAGGAAAAGGCCAGATCCTGAAATTAAAGAATGTTTTCATTAGCTCCTTCCACACACATAGACAGTCATACACGGACATGCATGTACGCACACACACACACACACACACACACTGATTGCTGAAGAAAAACAATAGCTAATTGTCACTGGTATAACATTTAACAAGTGGTCCTTTCTCTGCGAAGAGCTGGGGAATTAGTTCTGATGAAATCCAGACCCTCCTATCAATACCCTCTACGGGATGGAAGACTTGCTCTGGAAAATGTAGTTCTGCATCTATAATATTGCGGCCTCCCTTTTATCCTGGGGCCCCTGGACCCTGGGGACTAATAGTTCTTAGCCAGTTAGGTGGCCCCTAGACCCTGCTCTCCTCCCGATGGCAGACATATGGCTCCGGCATTGTGTGCGCCATACAACAGATGTCATCGTCAGGCAAAGCAACCCAAAAACTAACTCACAGATATGTGCATAAACACATGTACACACACATACAGGCACACATGCATGTGCACGCACGCAAACACACACACACACACACGCTTAGACTTAAATTACAGAAAATAGTTGTTTCAAGTGATCAATCAAATAGTGGTTTTCATTGTACAGCTACAGTATATGAACATTATTTCTTGAGCCCCTCTCCCCTACTTTCCCTCATAAACACTCCGTTTTTGTAAGTATATCTGTATGGTGTTCAAGAGTGTTCAGACTTTTAATAGGTTCATTGAGAGTGTATAGTAAATGCAAATATACTCACTGTACATCTGGACTGCGTTGAATGATGAATAGACAGCCTACATATAACCAAACCCAGCGACTAAGGACCAGAGTTTGAATGGTGGTCTAATTGCAGTGACTGTCATGGTTGCTTAAGCAATTCTCGTTCTTATACATTTTTATAACTTTGATCAAAATCCCATTTCAGTTTTGGTCACATGCTTCCATGATCACACTAGCTAACATTAGTGCTAGTAACAATGTAACACAATTACAATGTAAGAAACCACAGTTTTTTGTCTATGTTTAATACTGGTGGTGATTAAAGAGGAAGTTCAGTATTTTACAATTTAATGTTATGTCACCCTGAAAGTAGTCTATGGGCTAGGAGAAACTGTAATCCATGGATTGGTTTTCTTTAAACAGCCACTACATACTTCAGCTTAATTTATCCACAACTAGCAAAAAATAAATGGAAGTGATTTGGGTAACCATGAAATGTAAAATTATGGCCAAATCAGATTTAAATAATGTCAAATCCAAATAATTGAATTGAGTCTGGAACCGATAGGACCCTGAACAGCTTCTACCCCCAAGCAATAAATAAGACTGCTAAATAGTTAGTTAAATAGTTAACCAATAGTCTACACCTGTTATTTACAAAGCATGTGACAAATAACATTTCATTTGATTTCAGTTGTTTTGGCCCTGAAATTTACAAAATTGTACTTTGCAGAAACTTCTTAGCAACGTCTGTGTTAGCAATAGAATTGCTCCATTCTTTCTTTACCTCTTTTTTTGCATCTCATTTCTACCACCTGCAAATAGTACCTTGGGTTGGCACTGATAAAGACCAGCAGACAGTGTACTGAAATAGAGAAAGAGAATGTAGTGAAAGAGTGTTCAGCCATCTGTTAGGCTATCTGTCAGAAAACTCCTAGCACAAAGCAGAGATCCAACAGGAGGGATTTACCATTGCTCAGACTAGACCCCCAACATGTAAAGATAACAATAACAGGTCTATAGCCATACCCAAGCCCTCTCCACCTTCCTCTCAGCTGGACTAGCTCTTGGTCTAATTTGGGTCCTCTCGCCCTCTTACAATAAACACATGGTGCCTGCTGCCCAGACTCCTAGCACGGAGAACAAGCCCCGCCATTAAGATTTATTAAGGTTAAAATAAACAGATAATTAAATTACACCAGATCTGTTTCCTATAACCGTAAGTGAGGGGGATATAGCTGTCAGGCTCATTTTCTGGTTCCTATTAATAAATGTGGGTCCAATTACATGCTGTTACAAACCATTCCAAACCGACATTCTGTTCTTAAAAAAAAATGAGACACCCATGTTTTATTTCAAAAAATGTCTGCAAGAAATTACAATGATTATCTGAGTAAAATCTGTGTAGTATTTGTGTGTAGTATGACTTAACCGGTTCTCAACACCCTAGTCTTGGGCGTTTTGCCCTCTGTGTTTTTTTATGCCACACGCTCTCATGCAATTGTTACCTGTTCAACTCCACAAAATGAACTATGTTAAACTGATTCATTGTAGAATACATTTGTTTTTGTTTTTATAAATTAAGATTAATTAATTGTTTTACCAAGGCTGGAATTCAATAAGGAAAAGGTGCACTGCACCTTCACAAGTGTTTGATTTTCAGAGCAGTGTCCCATGTGGACGGAGTTGACGGTGGGTAAAAATGGGTAGTTCTGTGGTGTTTGGTGAATGACCCGCTCAGCTTAGCCGCGGGAAGTAGTTTGGGGTTGGGGGTGCTGTGATTTTATTATATTTTTTTGATTTTTCAGGGGGTGCTGCAGCACCCTTAGCACCCCTACTTCTTGCAGCTATGCTGCTCAGTACTGGCTGTGATGATCTAGTTTATCTTCAAAGTTATCTAGCCTTCTAACAACAGATAATGAAGTTATATCGGATAAGTAAGGGATTTCAATAAGGGGCTATGCATTCTATGGCAAATAATGAACGACGTGGAAAGTGTGTTCCACTACGCACTACCGGAGTGGAACTGACATTCCACAGAGTTGCATTATTTTCCGGAGAAGGCATATAGCCCCGAGTTGATTATCCCATTTATACCATGGCTATAATTTCACACATTTGTGTGTTCATTTGCCATTACTCAACGGGTGGGTCTAATCCTGGATGCTGATTGGCTAAAACCGCATTCCAACCAGTGTCTATTCCACAAGTTACCACCAGCTAAATCTATGACATTGAAATGCCTATTTACTCTGTTCCATCTGACTGTGCAATTCACTGTCTCATCAGCCATGCCAGGCAATGTATATACTAGATCTACACTGTAAAAAGCATCTAGACATTATCTCCCATTTCTTTTAGACTAACATTTGGTTTTCAACAGTGGAGATTTGTATTAACTTTGCTGTCTGTCTCTTCGACATTTGCAACATTGTTTCAATGAAATTCGATCTTCAGCTGTCCCATAGTAATGAAGGTTGGGAGTTGGGATGAGACAGACAGGCTGAGAGCTTTTCTCAGCCAATCGAAATCATGAATCATGATCATTTTTATGGCTACATACCAGTGGTGGAAAAAGTACCAAATCTACCTTAATAGAAAATGACTCAAGCAAAAGTGAAAGTAATTACTAAAATATACTCAAGTACCAAAAGTAAAAGTTTAAATCATTTCACATTCTTTACATTAATCAAACCAGACTGCACCGTTTTCTTATTTTTTATGTTATTTACGGCTAGCCAGGGGAACACACCAACACTCAGACATTTACAAATGACGCATGTGTGTTTAGTGAGTCCGCCAGGTCACTGTTAAAAAAGATTGCTAACGTTACAAAGCAAACACAATCACTTCAAACTGAAGTTGCAATGACAGCAAACTAACTGCATTTTGTGTTTTTCTATTGACATTGCTTTGTATATATCAGTGGTGTAAAGTACTTCAGTACTACTTGGGGTATATGTACTTGACTTTACTATTTATATTTTCTGACTACTTTTACTTTTACTTCACTGCATTCCTAAAAAACAAATGTACTTTTTACTCCATACATTTTCGCTGACACCCAAAAAGTACTTGTTACATTTTGAATGCTTAGCAGGACAGGGAAATTGTCAAATTCATGCACTTATCAAGAGAACATCGCTGGTCAAATCAAATCGAATTTTATTGTTCACATACAGATGTTAGCAGATGTTAATGCAAGTGTAGCGAAATGCTTGTGCTTCTAGTTCTGACCATGCAGTAATATCTAACAAGTAATCTAACAATTTCACAACAACTACCTTTACACACAAGTGTAAAAAAATGAATAAGAATATGTACATATAAATATATGGATGAGCGATGGCCGAACGGGATAGGCAAGATGCAGTAGATGGTATAGAGTACAGTATATACAGTACATATGAGATGAGTAATGTAGGGTATGTAAACATTATATAAAGTGGCATTGTTTAAAGTGACTAGTGATACATTTGTTACATCCCATTTTTTATTATTAAAGTGGCTCGAGATTTGAGTCAGTATGTTGGCAGCAGCCACTCAATGTTAGTGATGGCTGTTTAACAGTCTGATCGCCTTGAGATGGAAGCTGTTTTTCAGTCTCTCGGTCCCAGCTTTGATGATCATCCCTACTGCCTCTGATCTTGGCGAGAGAGCAAACGTTCTACGCCAGGTGAAATCTCACATCATTAGGGATGTGTCCCAAAAAAATTCACTAGAAAATAGCTTAAACAAACTCAAATGCAGCTACTTTGCTGTTATTCTGGCTGCACTGTTTGATGTGAGTGACTGTGTTAGCCAAAGTTGGCTAGCTAGCAAGGGAAAGAACGTTACCAGCCATCATGTCAACGGAACATTTAGAAAGAACGACTACCAATTGGATATCACGTCCATAGACTTAGAACAAAAAGACATATCAAGGGCCTCCCGAGTGGCGCAGCGGTATAAGGGACTGCATTGCACTGGGTCTCCTGGACTGAACCAGGAGGCCCATGAGGCGCCGCATAATTGGCCCAGCGTCGTCGTTACCAATTGGATATCACGAAATTGGGGAGAAATATGGGTAAAAATAAATATATAAAAAATATAAATAAAAATACTTAATGACTGTGTCGTGCCTCTGGCAACCGAATCGATAGAAAGAACGACCAGCCGGCTTGGGTAGCAACCCTAAATTTGCATCCGGACTTTTGTATTATATAATTTCTCGTGGAATAATGAAATAGTATTAGTATTTTAAATAAAAATATGTCAATCATTATTTGAATATGTTGGTGATAATGCCCTTGAAGTCAGTGTTTGGAGGATATATTGGCACGGTTTGAATGCCCTCGACTTCGTCCAAAGAAATGTGTTCAACGTCCACTAAGTAGCTAGCTAGCAAGTTTAATAGCTACATTAGTTGCCATGGTAACCAAACTTGCTAGTATATCTAACCAAACCATCAGTCGCCTAGCTTGCCATTATACAAATCGAATTCAACAATGCCAATGTTTTAAATTTGACTTTTACTTTCAAAAGCAGCTCAAACATAGAATATGTACTGTACAATTATACCATGCGTTAAAGCCGGTATTTTTAGGATATATTGGCACGGGTGTTGTTAGGCCCAAGACGAAGTCGAGGGTCGGGAAAACAGGCCAATATATCCTCCAAACACCGACTTCGAGGGCATTATCACTTTTACACAATGGGTTACCAACATATTCAAGTAATGATTGACATATTTTCATTAAAAACGTTATATTTATGAAATACTATTTTATCATTCCACAAGATATAGTACCGTCACAAATCTAGGGTTGCTACCCAAGCCGACTGATTGTTCGTTCTATCCGTTCGGTTGCCAGAGATGCAACCCAGTCGTTCAGTCTTTTTGTTCTGTATCTATAGTTCGTTCTAAATGTTCCATTGCCATACTGGCTGGCAACTTCCTTATCCCTTGCTTGCTAGCTTTGCTAGCTAGCCAATTACGGCTAACTTACAGTCAACTAAAAAGTGCAGCCAGAATAAGAGCAAAGTAACTGAATTTGAATTCGTTTTAGCTGTTTTCTAATGACATTTATTTGGATACATCTATAACAATGAGCTAATGAGGCGCCATTTCACCTGGCATAGAAAATGTGCTCACTCGTCAGGACAATGTTGTTCAGAGGAGCTAGCCAACGACACAGCTAACACAATCACTTCAAACTGAAGCTGGAAAGACTGCAAACTAGCTACACTTCATTTCGTTTTACCTTTTTTCAGTTGACATTTCTTTGTATATATCCCAAAAAATTATGCCAGCTGATTCATGATTTCAACTGGCTGAGAAACGCTGCCTGTCTGTCTGTTTGGTTCCGACTCCTGACATGTTCATTACTATGGGACAGCTGGAGACCAAATTTGAATATTGAAACAATGTTACAAATGTCAGAGAGACAGAAAGCAAGGTTTATACAAATCTCCGCTTTTGAAAACCTAATGTTAGTTTAAAAGAATAGTGAGATAATGTCTAGATGCTTTTTATAGTGGAGATAAAGTTTATAAATTGCTTGGCTGGGCAATTCAGTCATAGATTTAGCCGGTGGTAACTTGTGGAATAGACACAGGCTGGAATGCGGTTTTAACCAATCAGCATTCAAGATTAGACCCACCCATTGTATAAAGGAAACATAATGCAGGCTCTAGAATGACCTTCAAGCCAATCAGAAACAAGCATTCAACCACTGAAAAATCGTTTAAAAAAAATATATATATATATCAAAAAAAATGTTATCATTTGATTTTTTCCCAAAAGTAGTGCACTGGGCCTTTACTGGTTCTGTATTAGCAGACCGATATAGCCATCTGTAGCACGGGCAAAAGAAATCCATGTTTTATTTCCTTGGCCTCTGCATAAATCAGGGCAATTATACTTGTTGTGCTTCGCCGAGCAGTGCAGAGCTGTTTTTATTTATTTAACTGGGCAAGTCAGTTAATTAAGAACAAATTATTATATACAATGACGGGCTACCAAAAGGCTTCCTGCGGGGACGGAAGCTGGGATTAAAAATATAGTACAAAACACACATCACAACAAGACAACAACAAGAAACCACAACACTACATAAAGAGAGACCTAAGACAACAACATAGCATGGCAGCAACACATGAAAACAAAGCATGGTACAAACATTATTGGGCAAAGACAACAGCACAAAGGGCAAGGTAGAGAAAACAATACATCACGCGAAGAAGCCACAACTGTCAATAAGAGTGTCCATGATTGAGTCTTTAAATGGAGAGATGGAGATAGAAACGGTCCAGTTTGAGTGTTTTTTATAGCTCATTCCAGTCGCTACCTGTCCATGAGCTGCTGTGAAGGAAGTTGTCAAGGAAGTGAGTTTGTTTATACAGGACCTCCCACCGTCACCTGCCGTCAACCAATCATGTCAATGCTGAGATATACAGAGCTCTCCACGTTGTTACAACATTTGAGAGGCATACATCGATGCAGTACAGAACTCAATTTGGCCTCTGTGCCTCCCAAGGCAACGAATTGGCGTCACACCATCCATACGGCTCCTCGGACCACATTTTCAGATCAAGCATAATCATTGATGAAAAACCCAAACCAGGAACTACAGATTCTCGCCGTTTCATTTGTCCACGAGCGATTAATAATCGCATAATGTCCACTGCTAATTTAATAACATAACAAAATCCCAGTTGACTCCCCCCCCC
>NW_019943244.1:12415-21331 GCF_002910315.2 Salvelinus sp. IW2-2015 | reverse complement strand
CACACACACACACACACACACACACACACACACACACACACACACCAATTGTAAGTCTGCATGGAAGGCAGAAGAGGGAGCTCTTCTCTAAAATATGTCTCTATTCAACAACACAGCATGGGGAGCAATAGTTAGCAATTCCCTTCAACTAGGATGAGTTTACCCTCCCCAGCTTCCAATGTTAACCATAGCGGGAAGTGCGGGGCGTGTATGGACTGTCTTTTAAATCAATGTGTAGTAGGAACAACCTAATCTTACCCAACAGCAGCGGTTTGACAGTTTGCGCTATGTAGGGCCAGTGTCAGTGCTAATGAGAGAATGTATTGCTGCAAGTTGTATTGCTGCAGGTATTCCATTTGGATCAGTTGTGGTCCTACTCTCGACAGTTTATAAGGTCTAGAAAGGCACAGTACCAGGCCAGTCTCTGTATTTTTACTTCTGATGCTGAGATGCGCTGTCTGTTGCGGATCATCATTCTCCCAAGTCATCCTATAATATTGTGGCCACATACATTGCCTTCAGAAAGTATTCATAGACTTTTTCCACATTTTGTGATGTTACAAAGGGATTGAAATGGATTACATTTTCATTTTTTTGTCAACGATCTACCCAAAATACTCTAATACTCTAACTCTAAGTAGAAGAAAAATTCTAACATTGTAAAAAAAATATATATATGGAAAATAAAACACCAATATAGCTTGATTAGATAGGTATTCAACCCCTTGAAGCAATACATGTTGGAATCACTTTTGGCAGCGATTACAGCTGTGAGTTGTTCTGGGTAAATCTGGATTGTACAATATTTGCCCATTATTCTTTAAAGAATTCTTCGAGCTCTGTCAAGTTTGTTGTTGATAATTTTTTTAGACAGACGTTTTTAAGTCTTTCCATAGAGTTTCAAGCTGATTAAAGTAAAAACTGTAACTAGGCCACCCAGGAACATTCAAAGTTGTCTTGGTCAGCAGCTCCAGTGTATATTGGCCTTGTGTTTGAGGTAATTGTCCTGCTGAAAGGTGAATTTGTCTTCCAGTGTGGAAAGCAGACTGAACCAAGTTTTCCTATAGGATTTTGCCTGTGCTTAGCTCTACTCCGTTTCTTTTTATCCTAAAAAATCTCCCTAGTCCTTGCCGATAATAACCCATAACATGATGCAGCCACCACCATGATAAAAATATGTGGTACTCAGTGATGTTGTGTTTGATTTGCCCCAAACATAATGCTTTGTATTTGGGACAAAAAGTACATTTCTTTGCTATTTTTTGCAGTATTACTTTAATATCTTATTGCAAACATTCAAATATTTTTATTCTGTACAGGCTTCCTTCTTTTCACGCAGTCATTTATGTTACTAATGAGTAAATACACTGAAGAAAAATATAAACACAACATGTAACAATTTCAAAGAGTTACAGTTTATATAAGGAAATCTGTTAATTTATATAAATTCATTAGGCCTGGGAATACAGATATGCATCTGTTGGTCACAGATACCTTTAAAAAAGGTAGGCGAGTGGATCAGAAAACAAGTGATTATCTTGTGTGACCACCATTTGATTCATTCAGAGCGACACATCTCCTTCGCATAGAGTTGATGAGGCTGTTGATGGTGGCCTGGGGAATGTTATCCCACTCCTCTTTAATGGCTGTGCGAAGTTGCTGGATATTGGTGGGAACTGAAACAAGCTGTTGTATATATCTATCCAGAGCATCCCAAACATAGGTGACATGTCTGGTGAGTATACAGGCCATGGAAGAACTGGAACATTTTCAACCTCCTGGAATTGTGTACAGATTCTTGTGACATGGGGCTGTGCATTATCATGCTGAAACATGAAGTGATGGCGGCGGATGAATGGCACAGCAATGGGTTTCAGGATCTCATCACGGCATCTGTCTGCCATCTGTGCAGTACAGTTGAAACCAGGATTCATCCGTGAAGAGCACACTTCTTCAGCGTGCCAGCGGCCATCGAAGGTGGGCATTTGCCAACTGGAGTTGGCTACGGCGCCAAACTGCAAGCAGGTCAAGACCCTAGTGAGGACGACGAGCACATAGATGAGCTTCCCTGAGACAGTTTCTGACAGTTTGTGCAGAAATGATTTGGTTGTGCAAACCCACAGTTTCATCAGCTGTCCGGGTGGCTGGTTTCAGACGATCCCGCAGGTGAAGAAGCCGGATGTGGAGGTCCTGGGCTGGCGTCGTTACACGTGGTCTACGGTTTTAAGGCCAGATGGATGTACTGCTGAAATTCTCTAAAACAACATTGGAGCCGGCTTATGGTAGAGAATTCTCTGACAACAACTCTGGTGTACATTCCTGAAGTCAGCATGCCAATTGCACGCTCCTTCAAAACTTGAGACATCTATGACATTGTGTTGTGACAAAACTGCACATTTGAGAGTGGCCTTTTATTGTCTCCACCACAAGATGCACCCGTGTAATGATCATGCTGTTTAATCAGCTTCTTGATATGCCACACCGGTCAGTTGTATGGATTATCTTGGCGAAGGAGAAATGCTCAGTAACAGGAATGTAAACAAATGTGCAAAACATTTTAAATAAATATGTTTTTTGAGCGTATGGAACATTTCTGGGATCTTTTATTTCAGCTCATGAAACATGGGACCAACACTGTACATGCTATGTTTATATTTTTGTTCAGTTTATTTGGTCGTTTCATATCCTTCAGAATGCAAAGGCATAATCTACAATACATCCATAGGACACACTTCAGCTACAGTGTAACCTACCACAGGTTGTGACTTGATATGAGAATACTGTACAGTATAGTGCTCAAGTATGGTTTTAATTTTAATTAACTGTTGGACTAAATTTATTATCTTATCATACATTTCCTCTGTGCTTTAATGCTGAAGCTGACAAACATCTCATAAATCATTTCAAATGTAATAAATCAAATATTACATTTGATAAAGTAATAGACGAAATATGTTAAAATGCAAAATAGTCTACCACATGTAGGCCTAGTCAGTCACTAATAATCACTATAGAGGGTTTGAGTACCGTGGGAATATGGACATTCGGCAATTAGGGAATACGCAAAGTGGGACATAGTTTGGACCATGCTACCTCTACTGTATGACGAAAAATGACACATCATTTGAATATGCCAAGTACCCTAGCTCCTCCCCCATTTCCTATGCTACAGCGTTGTAAGGGTTGGACTGGAGTAGAGCGCAGAATTATGTTCATAAGGAGACGAGACATGAAGGAATTGACGAAACTATAGTTTCACACATTTTTATCGAGGTCACCTCAGGGACTCGAAGCTATTCAACTCCTTGTCCAGGTGTGACTTTTTCCAGGACCGTTATGTCAAACATGAAACGACAAAGTTCATGGCAGGAGGATATCGCCCGAAACTTTTCCAGACTTTTTCAAATAAGTAAATCGCAGGACCCTGAGAAAGCAGAGGAAATCAGGTATGAACCACGCGGTTAACATTGTAACAATAACAATACATCAGTGTCATGGTTTTAAATTGTAGTTATTGCAAGATTGTATCAAAACCGCGCTTGAATATGATGTGAAGCACGAGGGCCAGAGATTTGACCCGAGTAACGTTAGTGGTCGCAATCTGTTATATTTTCCATCTATATTGTAGGCTTAGTTAACCGTTCTCTCGATTAACTAACATTATCATTCTGTTTTCTATCAGCAGCGAAGTAGATACATATCTCTAATGTAACCATATTCATTTGCTATTAATGGCAAAGTAAACAGCATTATGATCGTTAACGTAACGTGCCAGGCAGTGGCGAGTGCGAGTGCGAGAACTGGCACAAATCTGACCATCTGTCACAGTGGAGAAAACAATTGAGTGGTTTATAGTAACCCTCTTCACACAACTACAATGGTCGCCATAGAACAAACATTCTCGTTTTTGCCTGCTCTGATATAGTAGGGCCCAATAAACTTGAATAATAAACATTGTATTTTAAACGCTTAGGCTACTTTTGTGTTATGAATGATAACGTTCTTTACATGGCAAAAACGCTGTACGAAACAGTTCAGTTGTCAGAGGGTGTGTCGATACTCTACCGTATTGCTGCACCTGCCCCAGGTGCCATCTTTTGAGAATCGCTGCCCTCTTGAGACTTGTGGGAACTTGATACATATCAAACTGGTTAAGTCAGGGAAGGATTCATACTTATAGATCCTTCAGAAATTATTCACACCGCTTTACTTTTTCCACACGAAATACTCTAGTGTAAGATTATAATATTTTTTATTCTGTACAGGCTTCCTTCTTTTCACTCTGTCATTTAGGTTAGTTCTGTGGAGTAACTACAATTTTGTTGATCCATCCTCAGGTTTTTCCTATCACAGCCATTAAACTCTTAACTGAATTTTCTCCTCATGGCGAAATCCCTGAGCGGTTTCCATCCTCTCCGAAAACTGAGTTAAGAAGGACGCCTGTATCTTTGTAGTGGCGGCGTTGTATTGATACACCACCCAAAGTGCTCAAAGTGATATTCAATGTCTGCTTTTAAATGTTTTACCCATCTACCAATAGGTGCCCTTCTTTGCGAGCCAATGGTAATCCTTCCTGGTCTTTGTAGTTGAATCAGTGTTTAATATGTACTGCTCGACTCAGGGGCCTTACAGATAAATTGTTTGTATGGTGTACAGAGATGTGGTAGTCATTCAAAAATCATGTTAAATACTTATTGCACACACATTGAGTCCATGCAACTTATTATGTGACTTGTTAACATTTTTTTAAATTTATGCTTGCTGTAACAAAAGGGTTGAATACTTACTGACTCAAGACATTTCAGCTTTTCATTTGTAAAAATGTAGAAAAACAATTCCACTTTGACATTATGTGGTATTGTGTGTATGCCAGTGACAAAAAATCTCAATTCAATCCATTTTAAATTCCATTTTAAATTCAGGCTGTAACGCAACAAAATATGGAAAAAGTCAAGGGGTGTGAAGGCACTGTATGTCTCTGAAGAGTGTGCTGTCAATATTGCTAGGTTAACAAATGACACGGCAGAAGTGTGTTTGGTTGGGAGGCCCAACGAGTACACCATTTTCAACAACATAGTACTATTTGGTGTATGGCAATAAACCCACTTGTTAGCCCTCATTCTTCTGCCGATGTGTAGTATAACATCCCCCATGTTCTCTGAGCTGAAGGTGTACAGATGCAGATGAGCTATACAGTGCATTCGGAAAGTATTACGACACCTTAACTTTTTCCACATTTTCTTACATTACAGCCTTATTCTAAAATGAATTAAATAAAACCATTTCCTCTGCAATCTACAGACAATACCTGTCACGCCCTGACCTTAGAGACCCTTTTTATGTGATTTGGTGTGGGCATTCTATGTTTTGTTTTCTATGTTTCTTTATTTCTATGTCTTGGCCGGGTATGGTTCTCAATCAGGGACAGCTGTCTATCGTTGTCTCTGATTGGGAATCATATTTAGGTAGCCCTTTTTCCCGGAGTAAGCACGAGAGGCAGACCCCAATATTTTTTGGGGCGGGCACACGGGGAGAGTGGCTGTGTCCGGGTATAGACCTGAGCCAACTCCCCGTGCTTATCGGAAGGAGCGTGGTACGAATGGTACCAGCTCAGCGCGCCTGGTCTCCAGTGCGTCTCTTCGGCCCAGGATATCCTGCGCCGGCTCTGCGCACTGTGTCTCCAGTGCGTCTGCACAGCCCAGTGCGTCCTGTGCCAGCGCCCCGCATTTGCAGGGCGAAGATAACCATCCAGCCAGGACGGGTTGTGCAGGCTCTACGCTCGAGACCTCCAGTGCGCCTCCACAGCCCAGTGTATCCGGTGCCTCCGCCAAGAACCACGCCTCCAGTATGTCTCCCCAGCCTGGTGAGTCCTGTGCCTGCTGCCAGAACCAGGCCTCCTGTATGTCTCCCCAGCCTGTTGAGCCCTGTGGCAGCTCCACGTACCAGACTGCCCATACGTCTCCTCACTCCAGTGATGATTCATGGCACAAAGCCTCCAGTGATGATCTATGGCAAGAAGCCTCCAGTGATGATGCCATGGCAGAAGCCTCCAGTGATGATCCATGGCAAAAAGCCTCCAGTGATGATCCATGGCACAAAGCCTCCAGTGATGATCCATGGCACGAAAGCCTCCAGTGATGATCCATGCACAAAGCCTCCAGTGATGATCCATGGCACAAAGCCTCCAGTGATGATCCAATGCACGAAGCCTCCAGTGATGATCCACAGCAAGAAGCCTCCAGTGATGATCCATGGCACGAAGCCTCCAGTGATGATCCATGGCACGAAGCCTCCAGCGAGGAGTCATGGCACGAAGCCCGCAACGAGGGTCCCCAGTCCGGAGTCTCCAGCGACGGTCTCCAGTCTGGAGTCTCCAGCGGCGGTCCCCAGTCTGGAGTCTCCAGCGGCGGTCCCCAGTCCTGAGCCTCCAGCGACGTTCTCCAGTCCGGAGCCCCCAGCGACGTTCTCCAGTCTGGGGCCCCCAGTGACGTTCTCCAGTCCGGAGCCCCCAGCGACGGTCTCCAGCCCGGAGCCTCCAGTGATGGTCCCCAGTCCGGAGTCTCCAGCGACGGTCTCCAGTCCGGAGTCTCCAGCGACGGTCTCCAGTCCGGAGCCTCCAACGAGGGTGCCCAGTCTGGGGCCCGCAACGAGGGTGCCCAGTACGGGGCCCGCAGCGAGGGTGCCCAGTCCGGGGCCCGCAGCGAGGGTGCCCAGTCCGGGGCCCGCAGCGAGGGTGCCCAGTCCGGGGTTGGCGACGAGGGTCCCCGCACCAGAGGTACCACCAAAGGGGGGTGAGCCAGAGGTGGAGCGGGGTCTGCGTCCCGCACCTGAGCCGCCACCGCGGATAGATGCCCACCCAGACCCTCCCCTATAGGTTCAGGTTTTGCGGCCGGAGTCCGCACCTTTGGGGGGGTACTGGCACGCCCTGACCTTAGAGAGCCTTTTTATTTGTCTATTTGGTTTGGTCAGGGTGTGATTTGGGGTGGGCATTCTATGTTTTGTTTTCTATGTTTCTTTATTTCTATGTTTTGGCCGGGTATGGTTCTCAATCAGGGCCAGCTGTCTATCGTTGTCTCTGATTGGGAATCATACTTAGGTAGCCCTTTTTCCCTCCTTTCAGTGTGGGTAATTGTCTTTGTTTGGGGTACTATAGCCCTCTTAAGCTTTGCGTCGTTTTGTATTGTTTATTGTTTTTGTTGGCGACATTATCCAAATAAAAAGTAATGTACGCTCACAACGCTGCGCTTTGGTCTTCCTTCAACGACGGCCGTGACAATACCCCATAATGAGAAAGCGAAAACAGGTTTTTATAAATGTTTGCGCATTTATTAGAAACAAAAAAACAGATACCTTATTTACATAAGTATTCAGACCCTTTGCTATGAGACTCTAAATTGAGCTTAGGTGCATCCTGTTTCCATTGATCATCCTTGAGMTGTTTCTACAACTTGATTGGAGTCCACCTGTGGTAAATTCAATTGATTGTACATGATTTGGAAAGGCACATGCCTGTTTATATAAGGTCTCACAGTTGACAGTCTATGTCAGAGAAAAAAACCAAGCCATGAGGTCAAAGGAATTGTCCATAGAGTTCCAAGACTGGATTGTGTTGAGGCACAGATCTGGGTAAGGGTACCAAAACATTTCTGCAGCATTGAAAGTCCCCAAGAACACAGTGGCCTCCATCATTCTTAAATGGAAGAAGTTGGGAACGACTAAGACTCTTCCTAGAGCTGGCCGCCCGGCCAAACTGAGCAGTCGGGGGAGAAGGGCCTTGGTCAGGGAGGTGACCAAGAACCCGATGGTCACTCTGACATAGCTCTAGAGTTACTCTGTAGAGATGGGGGAATATTCCAGAAGGACAACCATCTCAGCAGCACTCCAGCAATTAGGCCTTTATGGTGGAGTGGCCAGACGGAAGCCACTCCTCAGTAAAAGGCACATGACAGCCCGATTGAAGTTTGCCAAATGGCACCTAAAGACTGTTAGACCATGAGAAACAAGATTCTCTGGTCTGATGAAACCAAGTTGAACTCTTTGGCGTGAATGCCAAGCGTCACCTTTGGAGGAAACCTGGCACCATCCCTACGGTGAAGCATTGTGATGGCAGCATTATGCTGTGGTGATGTTTTTCAGCAGCAGGGACTGGAAGACTAGTCAGGATCGATGCAAAGATGAATGTAGGAAGGTACAAAGAGATCCTTGATGAAAACTTGCTCACCTTCCAACAGGATAACATCTCTAAGGACACAGCCAGGACAACGCAGGAGTGGCTTCGGGACAAGTCTCTGAATGTACTTGAATGTCCCAGCCAGAGCCCGGACTTGAACCTGATCGAATATCTCTGGAGAGACCTGAAAATAGCTGTGCTGCAACGCTCCCCATCCAACCTGACAGAGCTTGAGAGGTTCTGCAGAGAAGAATGGGAGAAAGTCCCAAAATATAGGTGTGCCAAGCTTGTAGCGTCATACCCAAGAAGACTGGACTGTTTGATGGCACCGGAGAGAATGGCTGCCGTTTTATTGGCTCTTAAAAACTTCTTACAGCTGAAATCCCGTTAACGGGATCGATTTGACAACAGCCAGTGAAAGTGCAGGGCACCAAATTCAAACAACAGAAATCTCATCATTAAAATTCCTCAAACATACAAGTATTATACACCATTTTAAAGATAAACTTCGTGTTAATCCCCCCACAGTGTCAGATTTCAAAAAGGCTTTACGACGAAAGCACACCTTGCGATTATGTTAGGTCAGCGCCTAGTCACAGAAAAACACATCCATTTTCCAGCCAAAGAGAGGAGTCACAAAAAGCAGAAATAGAGATAAAATGAATCACTAACCTTTGATGATCTTCATCAGATGGCACTCATAGGACTTCATGTTACACAATACATGTATGTTTTGTTCGATAAAG
>NW_019943244.1:0-8927 GCF_002910315.2 Salvelinus sp. IW2-2015 | reverse complement strand
TAAAGTTCATATTGATATCCAAAATCTCAGTTTACATTGGCGCGTTATGTTCAATAATGTTTTGCCTCCAAACATCCGGTGATTTTGCAGAGAGCGACATCAATTTACAGGAATACTCATCATAAACGTTGATAAAAGATACAAGTGTTAGGCATAGAATTAAAGATACTTCTCCTTAACTTCTCTAGGATAGGGGGCAGCATTTTCACGTTGGATGAAAAGCATACCCAAATTCAACATGCCAGCTACTCATCCCCAGAAGATAAGATAGTAGCATATTATTAGTAGATCTGAAACACTCTGAAGTTTCTAAAACTGTTTGAATCATGTCTGTGAGTATAACATAACTTATTTAGCAGGCGAAACCCCGAGGACAAACCATTCAGATCTTTTTTTTTTGAGGTCACTCTCTTTTCAATGGGTTTTCATTGGGAAACAGATTTCTATATGACCTTCTTGCAGTTCCTACCGCTTCCACTGGATGTCAACAGTCTTTAGAAATTGGTTGAGGTTTTTCCTTTGTGTAATGAAGAAGTACGGCCATCTTGAACGAGGGTCACTGGAAGTGTACTGTT
The DNA here is from genome assembly GCF_002910315.2 of Salvelinus sp. IW2-2015. NCBI lineage: Eukaryota > Metazoa > Chordata > Actinopteri > Salmoniformes > Salmonidae > Salvelinus > Salvelinus sp. IW2-2015. The sequence continues at coordinate 8,352 of NW_019943244.1, read as the reverse complement.
AGTTAGAGGCGGTGACCAGAAAGTTAGCTACAGTTTGTTTTAATCCTGTATTGAACACAGATCATCCGTCCTTCAATTTTACCGATATTTACGTAAAAAAATACCTAAAGTTGTATTACAAAAGTAGTTTGAAATGTTTTGGCAAAGTTTACAGTAACTTTTGAGATATTTTGTAGTCACGTTCACAAGTTGGAACCGGTGTTTTTCTGGATCAAACACGCCAAATAAATGGACATTTTGGATATATATGATGGAATTAATCGAACAAAAGGACCTTTTGTGATGTTTATGGGACATATTGGAGTGCCAACAATAGAAGCTCGTCAAAGGTAAGGCATGAATTATATTTTATTTCTGCTCTTTGTTTACTCTGTTGCTATCCTCAGATAATAGCATCGCTTGCTTTCGCCGAAAACCTTTGTATTCTCACACGTTGGCTGGATCACAACCAGGTTAGCTTTAACTCTTGGAACTATAGGGGGTGCTGTTCTGCATTAGCATATTTGGGTCTCCAAATTAAACTGCCTCGTGCTAAATTCTTGATCGTACAATATGCATATTATTGTTATTATTGGATAGAAAACACCTTCTAGTTTCTATAGAAGTTGGAATTTTGTCTCTGAGTGGTACAGAACAATTTCTACAGCACTTTTCATGACAGGGTTCAGATTTCAGAAATTTTTACCCCTGATCTGGAGTCTGTTTTTAAGGCGACAGTGAATGCTATGAAAAAACCGACACTGCCACGTCTTCCTCTGGGTGTCTGTACGTCATCACGTTTTGAATGAAGTCTATTGCCACAATCCCAGCCATATAAAACCACAAAATGTATAGGACCGCCCTTTCTCGTCGTGCGCCTGAAGCGTGAAGCCATCGACTTGCCTCGTTCCAAATCGTTGTCTAACCAGCAATATTTCTATTTCTAAACTATTTCTATATTCTATATTTCTATAACTATTTCTATTAGTTGTTTAAAACATCATAATGTAGTTAATTTGAACCGTTTTATAGCAATTTATATCCGTTTAGTGCGATTTTGAGGAATTTATTTGTTGTGCACTCTGAAACTTTGGACACGTTTTGGGGTGTGCGGTCGTTGGTGGTGGACATTTCGAAGGACAGAGGACATCTATCGACCAAAAGACGTTTAAACATAGAAAGGATACATTGCCCAAGAATCTGATGGAAGAACAGCTCAAAGTAAGCAATATTTAATATGATAAATCGTGTTTCTGTCGAAATATTTTAAACGCATATTTCGCCATTTTGTTTGGTATAGCTTCACTTGGCGAACCCTGTATTGAAAAGTAAGGATCATTTTAAAAAATGTAAATCAGCGGTTGCATTAAGAACTAATTTGTCTTTCGATTCCTGTCAACCCTGTATTTTTTAGTCAAGTATATGATTAGCTTTCAATTAAACTAGATCACTCTGATAGATGACGTCAGACATATTGAGGCTTGATTTCCTAGTATTTTTATTGTGTAACCACGGTTTTGTATGGCTAAATATGCACCTTTTCGAACAAACTGTATATGTATATTGTAAAATGATGTTCAGAGTGTCATCGGAAGAATTCTGAGAAGGTTAGTGAAAAAAAATTAATATATTTTGCGGTGATTACGTTATAGCGCTCTTTGGCTGGAATCGATTCTCTGTAACGTTTGCACATGTGGTATGCTAACTTATCGATTTATTGTGTTTTCGCTGAAAAACGCTTAGAAAATCTGAAATATGGTCTGAAATCACAAGAACTGGGTCTTTCCATTGCTATGCTTTGTCTATTTTTATGAAATGTTTTATGATGAGTAAATTGGTCATACACGTTGCTCTATCTAGTAATTCTAGTCGATTTGTGATGGTCGGTGCAATTGTAAACTTGTGATTTCTACCTGAAATATGCACTTTTTTCTAACAAAAACTATCCTATACCATGAATATGTTATCAGACTGTCATCTGATGTTTTTTTTTATAGGTTTTGGCTATCAATATCTTAGTTGAGCCGAATTGGTGATAGCACCTGAAGGAGTAAGAAACTGATGGAGTTAGAATAGTGGTGTATTTTGCTAACGTGTTTAGCTAATAGATTTACATATTTTGTCTTCCCTGTAAACATTTAAAAGAATCTGAAATGTTGGCTTTATCTCCTCGAGTGGTGTATTTTGCTAACGTGTTTAGCTAATAGATTTACATATTTTGTCTTCCCTGTAAAACATTTWAAAAATCTGAAATGGTGGCTTTATTCACAAGATCTGTATCTTTCATCTGGTGTCTTGGACTTGTGATTTAATGATATTTAGATGCTACTATCTACTTGTGAAGCTATGCTAGCTATGCTAATCAGTGTGTGGGGGGATGGGGGGTGCTCCCGGACCCGGGGTAGAGGCTCGTTAGAGGTTAATTTGGTATCTTTCATGTGTGATTTAATGCAAGTTAGATTTTTATAGTAATTTATTTGAATTTGGCGCTCTGCATTTTCTCTGGCTTTTGGCCAAGTGAGACAGTAGCGTCCCGCTTAAACTCAGATTTTTGGATATAAATATGAACTTTACCGAACAAAACATACATGTATTGTGTAACATGAAGTCCTATGAGTGTCATCTGATGAAGATCATCAAAGGTTAGTGATTCATTTTGTCTCTATTTCTGCTTTTTGATACTCCTCTCTTTGGCTGGAAAAATGGCTGTGTTCTTCTTGACTTGGCTCTGACCTAACATAATCGTTTGGTGTGCTTTCGTCGTAAAGCCTATTTGAATTCTGACATGTTGGCTGGATTCACAACAAGTGTAGCTTTAATTTGGTATCTTTCATGTGTGATTTCATGAAAGTTAGATTTTTATAGTAATTTATTTGAATTTGGCACTATGCATTTTTACTGGCTTTTGGCCAGGTGGGACGTTAGCGTCCCACATATCCCAGAGACGTTAATGCAACCGCTGTGTCAGATTTCAAAAAAGCTTTATGGCAAAAGCACACCATGCGATAATCTGAGTACGGTGCTCAGCCACCATACAGATACCCGCCATGTTGTGGAGTCAACAAAAGTCAGAAATAGCATTATAAATATTCACTTACCTTTGATGATCTTCATCGGAATGCACTCCCAGGAATCCCAGTTCCACAATAAATGTTTGTTTTGTTCGATAAAGTCCATAATTTATGTCCAAATACCTCCTTTTTGTTCGCGCGTTTAGTCCAATAATCCAAATGCACAACGCGCGAGCACTAAGTCCAGACGAAAAGTCAAAAAAGTTATATTACAGTTCGTAGAAACATGTCAAACGATGTATAGAATCAATATTTAGGATGTTTTTATCATAAATCTTCAATCATGTCTCAACCGGACAATTCCTTTGTCTTTAGAAATGAAAAGGAACAGAGCTCACTCTCAAGGCCGCGCTCGTGACTAAACTAATGGCATTCTGCCAGACACCTGGTTCAAACAGCTCATATTCGCTCCCCCTTCACAGTAGAAGCCTGAAACAAGGTTCTAAAGACTGTTGCCATCTAGTGGAAGCCTTAGGAAGTGCAATCGGACCAAATTTACACTGTATCTTGGATAGGCAAAGACTTAAAAACCTACAAACCTCAGATTTCCCACTTCCTGGTTGGATTTTTTCTCAGGTTTTTGCCTGCCATATGAGTTCTGTTATACTCACAGACATCATTCAAAAAGTTTTAGAAACTTCAGAGTGTTTTCTATCCAAATCTACTAATAATATGCATATCTTAGCTTCTGGGCCTGAGTAGCAGGCAGTTTACTCTGGGCACACTAGCAGTGTGCTGAGTGTCACTTTTCATGCTGGTCGCAGGTTTTGGCAGAAGACTGTTGCGGATGTTTTGGTCACTAGATGTCGCCCATTTGCACCTTTTTTGTTTGTAGCCTTTTTGTTTTTCTTGCTCTAATTATTGTGTTGCACCTGTTAAAGTATTGCACCCAAGCGTCCAAGCCTTGTTTTTACAGTAATAGGTTTCTCTTTGTGTGGATTTTCCATGAGAGTGGTGGTCTCTGGTTTAGTTCTTTGTGTATTATTTGAGTCAGTCTTTTTGAGGTTTGTTTTTGCCCGGTGGTGTTTTTTACGCGACTTGGTGGAAGTTTCTTTTTGTATTTTTGGAGGAGTTTCCATTTTTTGTGTGCCTTTTTGGCTTATTTTTTGGACATTGGTGGATTTAGTTTCTTTGCCTTGAAGATATTTGTTCTTTAATTAAAACCACCATCTCTAGTCTGCGAGCTGTGTCTGGCCTCATCTTCTGGGTTCTGGACGGATTCATTAGTGACGTGGTATTCTCCGGCACCGGGTTCCCTGACAAGAAACAGCTAGAGCCATTCATAATGATAACCCAGAAGGGCAGCCAGTAGCCGCAGGATTTTTTTTGCCATGCTGTCCCACCACGAGGGGAACTGTCCCAACGCACGAAGCTGCTCTGGTTCAGCAAGGAGGCCTTAATGGGCTTAGGAGCATTCCTCACTTCTGTCAGAGATGCTGCTTCCAGTAAAGCAGATTTCGGCATCGGAGCTTTCCCGCGTCAAGGCGCGGGGCTTCTGCTCCAGTGTCAGGTAGAGTTCAAGTGCCCCTGCGCAGTGTACCCCGCTGGCTGAACTCGTCTGGCCGGCTCCGGCAACGGTTTGCTCAGGGGATGCCGGAGGTGTTTGTGGAAGGGGTTTTTTCGACGCACTGTAACCAATGTTCTCTCTCCTTTGAGCTGCAACCATCGTCGTTTCCCACCGGCCCGTGCCAAGATGAGCGAGTATATCATACACGCCTGGCTGTCCTGGGAAAAAAGGCCTAGCCCTGGGCCTAGCTGGCTGTGTGGGGATGCCGCAAGTCCCTGCTTGCGCAGCTTACTCTAAGTAGTCACCTTTGCTGAAGAATTCAAGCGAGTGTTTCAAGGTCCTACGAACGGCCCTGACTCAGCCACCGAGCTTTCCTGATGCTGCGCCAAGGTGTCGGCGCAGCGTGACGGAACTATGCGGCCATCCAGTTCCGCACTTGTGGCGAGGCAAACAAGTGGCTGGAACGACGAGGGCGCTCACAGGTGTGTTTTTTTGAAGCGGTCCTTTCCTGAGCACCATCCAAGATGACTGGCCACTCGGGAACCACGCGGAGCAACCTCGAGTCCCTTAAATCAGTTGGCTTCAACGGCATAGACGCAGCGTCTGAGAGGAGAGAACTGCTCAACCGGTAGAACGCTCACCCGCAGCTCCTATCGGTTCCTAGCTCGCGAGTCTCCACCTTTATCCTCAGCTGGCTCCACCAGAACCCATCGCAGGTTGGTACGGCATCTCGCCAGGCTTGAGAGAGACCGGCGCGGAATGAGGGAAGCGATGCTGGTTGCTATATTGCGGCAAACGCGGGCCATTTTGCCGCTCCACGTGTCCCCGGGCCTCGCAGGGAAACGCACTCTCCCGTGGCAGGCGCTGGGAGGACTGTAACGGGAAACGAATAACCTCCTCGCCATCCATCCCAACTCCCGCCTGCTATTTCCAGTTACGCCTTTCCTGGGACGACCGACTTGAGTTTTTCTTCAAGCCTTGTAGGACTCTGGAGGCCGCAGGTAACTTTCATGGATGGGGTGCTGGGCGAAAGAGAATGGCGTTCCTTCTGAACGCTGCTGGTGACCCCAGTAAGGTTACTACGGTTGGATAGAAGGGCCTTTGGGATGCTGGGACTTTGGTCCGAGTCGTGGGCCACTACCCCTGCGACTTTCAGTTTCCAACACCAAGGAAGTGATGGAACTTTGCATCTGATGCTCCTGGTTCGGAGTTTCTCTCGTCGCTTAGGGTTATCGCCTCGGGCTTCACAGGCATAACGGCCTGCACAGATGCTTCGTGTGCGAGCTGGTCTGTGGGCACTATCAGAGCAGCTTGGGTCCTACGTGGCCAAGGCAGCACTGTGTATCTTCCCGGAGGTTTCCCCGAGTTCCCCTTGCCGAGTCTCTTGGAATCCATCGAGCGCTGTCCGCGCGCGTTCCGAGTGTTACCACTGACTCAAACTGGTATTTAGCAATACAGAGGGCCACCAAAGCTACCGACTACCATATGACCGTTCACGATTGCATCCATCGACCTGTTTCTCCGGGGGACCTAGCCTGCCAAAGGGGTCGGGGATCTTTTCGCTTTCTCGCTCCCGGGACGAGGCTTGCTATGGATACCTACGATGCGAATGGACGCTCTGGAGGCAGAGGCCTCAATGCGGTCATCTACCAGTCGCCGGCGGGAGCAGGGTTTGTTCTTTGTGGCCAAGAAGAAGACCGGTGGGATTGACGAACCTGGCATCGACTACGCGGGACTCAATGGCCATAACCGTCGTGCACCGCTACCCGCTACGCCCTTATGGCCACCGAGCCTTTGAGCGTGCTCCAGGAAGCAGTTGTCTCACTAAGCTTGACCTGGCGGAACGCATACCATCTTGTGCGGGATCAAGACCCGGGGGACGAGTGGGAAGAGCCGCTTTCAACACGCGCTATGGTCAGTAACGAATGAACTGGTGATGCCTTCGGCCTGACCAACGGCTCCGGCCTGTGTTCAAAGGCGCTCAGAAACGATGGTGCTTAGGGAATATGCTTAACATCTTTCGTGTTTGTTTTACTTGGATGACATCTCATCTTTTCGAGCTCCGCTTCAAGAACACACTAAGGCCTGTCAGAAAGTGCTGAAGTACGCCTCCTAGACAGGCCATTTGTGTAACGTTAAGCCGGAAAAAGGTGTGAATTCATTCCTCTCGAGTACTTAATTCCTGGAATTGTTATAGTTTGTGGAAGCCCGGTCGAGGTCCGAGATCTGGACCCAAGAAGGTAGGAGGCGGTAGCGGATTGGCCCATCCCCCCACGTCCGTTAAGGAAGTTCAGGTTTTCCTGGGCTTTCACAACTTTTATCCCGCGCAAGTTCATCCAGAACTTCAGCTCGTTGGCAGAGCCCCTCTCTCAGCTGGTAACCAAGGGTGGCAACACAAGGTTTTCTGTGGGGAAGAGAAGCTGAGACGGCCTTCAAGGACGTCAAGCAGCGCATCCTCTCTGCTTCGCCATCCTGACCTAACCGCGAACGGCGGATGAACCTTTGTGGGTGGAGGTAGAGCGCATCAGAAGGTTGGGGTTGGAGCTGGTCCTGTCTCAAGGGGCTTGAAGACAAGGAAGCTTACATCCCTTGGGCGCCTTCTTCTCTCATCGGGCTTTACCCCGGCCGAGAAGGAATTACGATGTGGGGGAATGCGTGAACTCCTAGCGGTTAAGATGGCATTGAGGAATGGAGACAGCTGGCTGCGAGGGGGCGTTCTCAACGGCCGTTTCAAAGTGCTTACGGGACGATAAAAACTCTGGAGTATAATCGGCAGCAGCGAAGCGGTTGAACTCCAGACAGAGGCTCGATGGTGCTCTTTTCTTCAGGCCGATTCTCAGTTTATATCCTCACCGTATAAGCGACCCGGGTCGAAGAATCTCAAAGCGCGGGACGCCGTTGTCGACGAATCTACTCTCGCTGCCATCTTCGAGGAAGATACTGACATGACTGGTCCTTCCGGCCGCAAGATGCGGTGGCTGCTCGATCTCGTGGCAATGGAGGATGACCGTGAAAGGGCAAGCCTTTGCAAGCCATCGGAACCGGGCCCTGGCGGAGGGTCCTGCTAATTCGGTTGGTTGTTGGTTCCAAGGCAGCAATGGTCCAGTCCTTCTGTGGGGTGAGCTGCCTCTCGCCGTGCGCACTTGTCACCCGGGCCCGTAGGTCGGCACCTTGGGAGTTCATCAGGCGTAAGTTCTGGTGGCCGCACCATAAAAGTAGACGTTGCCACTTTCGTCAAGACTGTTCCGGTGTGCTGGGCCAGGGCAAATCTTCTCACGTCCACGCTCAAAGGACTCCTTCCACCCTCTAGTCTATTCCCCACCGACCCTGGTCCATATCTCGTTGGACTTTAAACTTGCTGGCCTTTCCTCCGTCCATTGGTCATCACTAGATCCTACGTGCATCAATCGACAGGTTTTCCTCAGTGCGGCCAGCGTTTGTTCCTTGGACAAATTACCTTCTGGCCAAGGAAAACAAGCTGAGTTGGTGATTAACATGTGTTTTCCGAGTGCTTTGGGAGTCCGCAAGAATAGGGTTTCCGACAGAGGTCCCCAGGTTTGGCCTCAAGGTTTTGGAAGGCCTTACGCCAACTCATGAGGGGGCCACGGCCAGTTTTTTCAGGGTCGCCAATCCGGAGTCGCAATGGCCAAACTGAAGAGGATGAGATCAGGAGCGTGGAAACCACCTCAGGATGCCATGGGTTTCCAACACCCGTCCAGCAATGGGTCATCCTTCATTGTTTGGGCGGCGAGTACTGCGCACAACACCTTGTTGCCTACCCTCCTCCATGGTATA
>NW_019943243.1:154647-157024 GCF_002910315.2 Salvelinus sp. IW2-2015 | reverse complement strand
AGAATTAGTATAGCAGCCTCGTATAACCACCATGTCATTATCATTAGTAGACTTAGTATAGCAGCCTCGTATAACCACCATGTCATTATCATTAGCAGCCTCGTATAACCACCATGTCATTATCATTAGTAGACTTAGCATACGAGTCATTCATGATTTGAAATGCAATCGAGCATTTTAGTTTTAAAATAAAATAAAGCGAGCCTTGAATAATTAGCTTAAACAACAAATAAACAGTTACATTTTGGGAATATGACTGTTTTCAGTCTTAGCAGATTTTTGGATTGACAGTTCTGGTCACTTAGTGATGGACTTCAGAAGCACTGCTCCTTTACAGACAAGTAAAATGCCCGTTCAGTGGCTCTTCAAAATGACCTCCAGAGAAGAGAAGGTTTGAGTAGGCATTTCAATTTCGTGGTATCGAATTGGTAGTTATAGTCTTGTCTCATCGTTGAGAGGCGAAGGTCGAGTGCCAACCAAGCCGCACTGCTTCTTGACACAATGCCCACTTAACCCGGAAGCCAGCCGCACCAATGTGTCAGAGGAAACACTGTCACACCTGGCGACCGTGTCAGCGGGCACTGCGCCCGGCCCGCCACAGGAGTCGCTAGTGCGCGATGGGACAAGTACATCCCTGCAGGCCAAACCCTCCCTAATCCGCACAACGCTGGGCCAATTGTGCGCTGCCCCATGGGTCTCCCGGTCGCGGCCGGCTGCAACAGAGTCTGGACTCTAACCCAGAATCTCTAGTGGCACAGCTAGCACTGCCTTAGACCACTGTGCCACTCGGGAGGCCCTAGACATTCCTAATAGGACCATTATTCTGCATTGTGAATTGATGAGGAATTTTATGATTTTCTCTTATAGTTTTAATGGGAAAAGGATAGAAAATGGCAATTTAAACGTTAAGCAAATTTCCTAGTAAGGATCCAGCAGGACACATCTTAGACCAGATCTGTTTACTTCTGTCATTTCTGTCTACCGTTAGCTAGCCCAATCACTTCAGTTTGATTAGAGGGTGTTGATTGGTGTATGGGAGCAAGGTAATGCATGTGTGTGTCTCACCTGTGTAGGCCATGTTCTTGGGGTTACCGTAGGGAGCTCCAGGCTGAACAGGACTGTAGACAGGATTCATACTGCTGGATAATCTGTTCTTACTGAGGGGGAGAGAGAGAGAGACGGGGGATAGGCGGAGAGAGAGAGAGACACGGGGGATGGGGGAGAGAGAGAGAGAGACGGGGGATGGGGGAGAGAGAGACGGGGGATGGGGGAGAGAGAGAGAGACAGGGGATGGGGGAGAGAGAGAGAGACAGGGATATGGGAGAGAGAGAGACGGGGGATAGGGGGAGGGGGATAGGGGGAGAAAGACAGGGGGGAAGAGACAGGGCATAGGGGGGAGAGAGATGGGGGATAGGGAGAGAGAAACAGGGGATAGGGGGAGAGAGAGAGACAAGGGATAGGAGAGAGAGACAAGGGATGGGGAGAGAGAAACAAGGGACGGGGAGAAGGGGGGAAACATGTTAGAGCACATAGCAGGACAAGTGGGGTCTCTTTATAAGGTACTCAGTCAAAAACAACAGGACAAGCCGGGTCTCTTTAATAGTTACTCAGTTTAAAACAACAGTTAGAATACACACACGACACGAGGTAGAATACACACCACCCACACACGAGGTATAATACACACACACAGAGGAACAATCCACACACACACACACACGAGGTAGAATACAACACACACACACACACGGTATAATACACACACACGAGGAACAATACACCACACACACACGAGGTACAATACACACACACAGAGGTATAATACCACACACAACACACACGACGGTACAATCACACACAACACACGACGTAAACACACACGAGGTACAATACACACACACACGCGGTATAATACATACACACACACACGAGGTAACGACACACACACACAAGGTACAATACACACACAAGGTATAATACACACACACACACACACAAGAGGTACAATACACACATACACACACAAGGTACAACACACACCACACACACGGTACAACACACACAAGGTACAAATCACACACACGAGGTACAATAACACACACACACACACACGAGGTACAACCACAACACAAGGAACACACACACAGACTGTACAAGAGGTAAACACACACACACCAACTCATAGTTTCTATGCACCAACCAAACACACACGAGGTATGGACAGGCACTAGGCGCTCTCACACCAGTAAGACCTACACAGTAGGATAAGGTAAGTACACACATGATAGAGGATGTGTTATAGATGGTATGATTCGCTCTGTTCATCTCCTCTTTATGAATGAAGATTGTGGTGAGAAAGAGACCCACTTTGTCCCTG
>NW_019943243.1:140969-145482 GCF_002910315.2 Salvelinus sp. IW2-2015 | reverse complement strand
GTGCCTGGTTTTTGTAAACTGAGTAACTTATTAAAGAGGACCCGGCTTGTCTACCTCTACCTCGTGCGTGTGTGTATTATACCTCGTGTGTGTGTGTATTGTACCTCGTGTGTGTGTGTATTGTACCTCCTGTGTGTGTGTGTGTGTGTGTGTGTGTGTGTGTGTGTGTGTCGTACCTCTTGTGCGTGTCTGGTTGGTACATGAAACTGTATTTGTCAGTGGGGTGCCCGCTCGCCATTCTCGCTGTATGCAAATGAGGAAGAGGTGGGAGTGGATATGCAAATCTGAAATTAAAACAGCAACAGATCATGATTATAATGAAGCACATCAATCACAGTCGTGGTAGAGGCCTGTGTTTATGTGGTGGGATCTTATGCTGAACGGTTGTACTAGTGTGTGTGTGTGAGAGATGCATGTTCATAGTTGTATTAATTGATTTGTGTGTTTATGTACACTGAGGGTACAAACATTATGAAAACCTGCTCTTTCCATGACATAGCTTTTACCTGGATTCACCTGGTCAGTCTATGTCCCCTTATTGATGTCACCTGTTAAATCCACTTCAATCAGTGGAGATGAAGGGGAGGAGACGGGTTAATGAAGGATTTTTAACCCTCGACACAATTGAGACATGGATTGTGTACGTGTGCCATTCAGAGTGTGTCAAGAACTGCAACGCTGCTGGGTTTTTCACGCTCAACAGTTTCCCGTGTGTGGTCAAGAATGGTCCACCACCCAAAGGACATCCAGCCAACTTGACACAACTGTGGGAAGCATTGGAGTCAACATGGGCCAGCATCCCTGTGGAAGGCTTTCGACACCTTGTAGAGTCCATGACCCGACAAACTGAGGCTGTTCTGAGGGCAAAAGGGGCTGCAACTCAATAGTAGGAAGGTGTTCTTAATGTTTTGTACACTCAGTGTATATGTCTCTCTGTATGTGTGTATATGTAGGCATCTGTGTGTGTGTGTGTGTGTGTGTGTGTGTGTGTGTCCATGCAAAGCAACCCTCAGACAGGCGTAGCCCCAATGCACACCAGCAAAACAATGGAGGCAGCAAAGCAAACACACCATCTGCCACTGAGAAGGAACAAAAAGAAAGAGAAAGAAAGAGAGAAATCGAGAGAGGAAGAGAGAGAGGAAGAGAGATCGAGAGAGGAAGAGAAAGAGAATATAGGGATTTGCCAAATGATCCACCAAGCAATGGATCAATACACAAATGAGCTGATCACAGAAAATGTGTTGAGTCACGTGTGTGCGTGCGCCTGTCAGTCAGTCAGTCAGTGTGGTGCTCTGATTTGTGTGCCCCATATGTATTTTACTGCTGAGTGTAGACTGTGTACATGTTATTTAGTGTTGCTCTGTGTGTGATTAATCAGGCCTTGACAGGATCACCTCCTGCTGCTGATAGAAAATAAAGGTGCCCCATGTGCTCTACATCCCTCCATTTCTCCCTCCACTCTCTGCCTCTCTTTCTCGCTCCCTCGTTCGCCGGGTCAGGGGGGGTTATAGAGTCAGTGTGGGATTGTTGTGTGCCTGTCTGCTTGTGATTGTGTGTCGTGTCTGCTTGTCTGCTTGTGATTGTTGTGTGTTGCTGGCCTGTGCGCTGCTGTGTGATTGTGTGTGTCTGCCTGTCTGCTTGTGATTGCGTGTGTCTGCCTGTCTGCTGTGATTGCGTGTTGTCTGCCTGTCTGCTTGTGCACATAGCTGCTCTGTCTGGATGGAGCCTCAGGCTGTGTGTCTGCCTGGGGCCGTATAGGGTGGTAGGAGAGACGAGGTAGAGAACAGTGGATGCGTGAAGGGTGGAGAGAGAGAGAGATGAGCCTCCACTAGTCTCCAGCTATCAGTTTGTAAAGGGTTTCCCAGTAACAGTACTGTGTGTCTGAGGCCTCCAGTGAGTGCAGATGGACCCAGTCCCTCACAGCCACAGTGTTTAAACCACTAGATGTTTATGTGTATTTTAATTTGATATCCCATTGAGACCGAGGCCTGTTTTGCAAGGGAGCCCTGCATGTACACAAATTATAAAACATTTATAAATGCAAAGTAATAAAGACCTCAAATATTTACAAGAAAGAAGCAAAGTAATCACATTCCTCAACAAGGAGTTTTTCTCGTCAGTTACCAGTGGGTGTGAATGTAATTGTCTGTTGATGGTAAGTATCGGCCTGCCAAATTTTGATGCGTTAGTTTAAAAACAAATGTTTCCCCAAAATCAACACAAAAATCCCACAACACAGTGCATTTGAACATGTTCACATTGCAACACCTCACGCCTATTGAAACAACACTTTTTCAGTAGCCTTGTAGAAAGTCTAGAACCCTGACTGCTGAGTCTAGAACCCCTGACCTGATGAGCCTAGAACCCTGACCCTGATGAGCCTAGAACCCCTGACCCTGCTGAGTCTAGAACCCCCTGACCCTGCTGAGTCTAGAACCCCCTGACCCTGCTGCGTCTAGAACTCCCTGACCTGCTGAGCCTAGAACCCCTGACCTGATGAGCCTAGAACCCCTGACCTGCTGCGTCTAGAACTCCCCTGACCCTGCTGCGTCTAGAACTCCCTGACCCTGCTGAGTCTAGAACCTGACCCGCTGAGTCAGAACTCCCTGACCCTGCTGAGTCAAGAACCCCCTGACCCTGGGAGTCTAGAACCCCCTGACCCTGCGGAGTCTAGAACCCCCCTGACCCTGCGGAGTTAGAACCCCCTGACCCTGCGGAGTCTAGAACCCCCTGACCCTGCGGAGTCTAGAACCCCCTGACCCTGCTGCGTCTAGAACCCCCTGACCTGCGGAGTCTAGAACCCCCCCGACCCTGCTGAGTCTAGAACCCCCCCCCGACCCTGCTGAGTCTAGAACCCCCCCGACCCCGCTGAGTCTAGAACCCCCTGACCCTGCTGAGTCTTGAACCCCCCTGACCCCGCTGAGTCTAGAACCCCCCCCCTGACCCTGCTGCGTCTAGAACTCCCCTGACCTGCTGAGTCTAGAACCCCCCCGCCTACTGAGTCTGGAACCCCCCCCCCCCCGACCCTGCTGACTCTAGCCCCCCTGACCTGCTGAGTCTAGAACCCCCCCCCCCTGACCCTGCTGACTCTATAACCCCCCTGACCCGGCGAACGAGGGAGCGAGAAAGAGAGGCAGAGAGTGGAGGGAGAAATGGAGGGATGTAGAGACAATGACACTTTATTTTCTATCAGCAGCAGGAGGTGATCCTGTCAAGGCCTGATTAATCACACACAAGAACTAAATAACATGTACACAGTCTACACTCAGCAGTAAAATACATATGGGGCACACAAAAGAGAGACAACTGACTGACTGACTGACAGGCGCACGCACACACGTGACTCAACACATTTCTTTGATCAGCTCATTTGTGTATTGATCCATTGCTTGGTGGATCATTTGGCAAAATCCTATCTTTCTCTCTCTCTCTTCTTCTCTCTCTCGATTTCTCTTTCTTTCTTTTTCTTTTGTTCCTTCTCAGTGAGATGGTGTGTTGCTTTGCTGCATTGTTTGCTGTGTGCATTGGGGCTACGCTGCTGTTGCAGGGATACACACACACACACACACAACCACAACAATGCTACACACACATACAGAGAGACATATACACTGAGTGTACAAACATAAGAACACCTTCCTACTATTGAGTTGCAGCCCTTTTGCCTCAGAACAGCCTCAGTTTGTCGGGTCATGGACTCTACAAGGTGTCGAAAGCCTTCCACCAGGATGCTGGCCCATGTTGACTCCAATGCTTACAGTTAAAGCTGGATGTCCTTTGGGTGGTGGACCATTCTTGACCACACACGGGAAACTGTTGAGCGTGAAAAACCCAGCAGCGTTGCAGTTCTTGACCACTCTGAATGGCACACGTAACAATCCATGTCTCAATGTGTCGGGTTAAAAATCCTTCATTAACCCGTCTCCTCCCCTTCATCTCCACTGATTGAAGTGGATTTAACAGGTGACATCAATAAGGGGACATAGACTGACCAGGTGAATCCAGGTAAAAGCTATGTCATGGAAAGAGCAGGTTTCATAATGTTTGTACCCTCAGTGTACATAAACACACAAATCATTAATACAACTATGAACATGCATCTCTCACACACACCACTAGTACAACCGTTCAGCATAAATTCCCACCACATAAAACACAGGCCTCTACCACGACTGTGATTGATGTGCTTCATTATAATCATGATCTGTTGCTGTTTTAATTTCAGATTTGCATATCCATCCCACCTCTTCCTCATTTGCATACAGCGGAGATGGCGAGCGGGCACCCCACTGACAAATACAGTTTCATGTACCAACACACGCACAAGAGGTACGACACACACCACACAACACACACACACACACACACACACACACAGGAGGTACAAGACACCACACACGAGTACTAACACACACCGAGGTATAATACCACACGCACGAGTAGAGGTAGAATAGCACACACACGAGGTAGAAAATACACACACACACACACACGAGGTATAATTACACACACA
>NW_019943243.1:109116-140944 GCF_002910315.2 Salvelinus sp. IW2-2015 | reverse complement strand
AGATATTGGGGTCTGCTCTGTCTGCTTGTGATTGTGTGTGGTCTTCCTGTCTTGCTTGTGATTGTGTGTGTCTGCCTGTCTGCTTGTGATTGTGTGTGTTCTGCCTGTCTGCTTGTGATTGTGTGTGTGTCTGCCTGTCTGCTTGTGATTGTGTGTGTTCTGCCTGTCTGCTTGTGGCGTGTGTCTGCCTGTCTGCTTGTGATTGCTGTGTGTCTGCCTGTCTGCTTGTGCACATAGCTGCTCTGTCTGGATGGAGCCTCAGGCGTTGTGTCTGCCTGGGCCGTATGAGGTGGTAGGAGAGACGAGGTAGGAACAGTGGATGCGTGAAGGGGTGGAGAGAGAGAGAGATGAGCCTCCACTAGTCTCCAGCTATCAGTTTGTAAAGGGTTTCCCAGTAACAGTACTGTGTGTCTGAGGCCTCCAGTGAGTGCAGATGGACCTCCAGTCCCTCACAGCCACAGTGTTTAACCACTAGATGTTTATGTGTATTTTAATTTGATATCCCATTGAGACCGAGGCCTGTTTTGCAAGGGAGCCCTGCATGTACACAAATTATAAAACATTTTAAATGCAAAGTAATAAAGACCTCAAATATTTACAAGAAAGAAGCAAAGTAATCACATTCCTCAACAAGGAGTTTTTCTCGTCAGTTACCAGTGGGTGTTAATGTAATTGTCTGTTGATGGTAAGTATCGGCCTGCCAAATTTTGATGCGTTAGTTTAAAAAACAAATGTTTCCCCAAAACTCAACACAAAATATCCCCACAAACACAGTGCATTTGAACATGTTCACATTGCAACACCTCACGCCTATTGAAAACAACACTTTTTCAGTAGCCTTGTAGAAAGTCTAGAACCCTGACTGCTGAGTCTAGAACCCCCTGACCCTGATGAGCTAGAACCCCCTGACCCTGATGAGCCTAGAACCCCCTGACCCTGCTGGTCTAGAACCCCCTGACCCTGCTGAGTCTAGAACCCCCTGACCCTGCTGCGTCTAGAACTCCCCTGACCCTGCTGAGCCTAGAACCCCTGACCCTGATGAGCCTAGAACCCCCTGACCCTGCTGCGCTTAGAACTCCCCTGACCCTGCTGCGTCTAGAACTCCCCTGACCCTGCTGAGTCTAGAACCCCTGACCCTGCTGAGTCAAGAACTCCCTGACCCTGCTGAGTCAAGAACCCCCGACCCTGCGGAGTCTAGAACCCCCTGACCCTGCGGAGTCTAGAACCCCCCTGACCCTGCGGAGTCTAGAACCCCCCTGACCCTGCGGAGTCTAGAACCCCCCGACCCTGCGGAGTCTAGAACCCCCCTGACCCTGCTGCGTCTAGAACCCCCTGACCCTGCGGAGTCTAGAACCCCCCCGACCCTGCTGAGTCTAGAACCCCCCCCGACCCTGCTGAGTCTAGAACCCCCCCGACCCCGCTGAGTCTAGAACCCCCTGACCCTGCTGAGTCTTGAACCCCCCTGACCCCGCTGAGTCTAGACACCCCCCCCCTGAGCCCTGCTGCGTCTAGAACTCCCCTGACCCTGCTGAGTCTAGAACCCCCCCGGCCCTACTGAGTCTGGAACCCCCCCCCCCCCGACCCTGCTGCACTCTAGAACCCCCCCTGACCCTGCTGAGTCTGAACCCCCCCCCCCTGAACCCTTGCCACAAGCAGACAGGAAGACACACACAATCACAAGCAGACAAGCAGACACACACAATCACAAGCAGACAAGCAGACACACACAATCACAAGCAGACAACCAGACAGGCAGACACACACAATCACAAGCAGACAGGATAACATACACTGATCCATCGCCTCATCTCCTCTTCAACAACTCTCACTCCTTTCTTCAGATTCACTCTCAAGCCTTCCCCCTCTTTCCCAGAGAGAGAGGCAGAGAGAGAAAGAGGGAGGCAGAGAGAGAGAATCAGAGAGGCAGAGAGACAGATAGGCAGGGAGACAGAGAGACAGAGTGGCAGAGAGGCAGAGAGGGGAATGAATAAGGCCAGGTATAAATTATTCAACTGCTGAGAGGAACACTGTAGCAGCATAGTGAACCAAGAGTGTGTGCCACTCTGTGGGAACCCTGTGTGCCACTCTGTGGGAACCCTGTGTGTGCCACTCTGTGGGAACCCTGTGTGTGCCACTCTGTGGGAACCCTGTGTGTGCCACTCTGTGGGATCCCTGTGTGTGCCATTCTGTGGGAACCCTGTGTGTGCCACTCTGTGGGAACCCTGTGTGTGCCACTCTGTGGGAACCCTGTGTGTGCCACTCTGTGGGAACCCTGTGTGTNTGTGCCACTCTGTGGGAACCCTGTGTGTGCCACTCTGTGGGAACCCTGTGTGTGCCACTCTGTGGGAACCCTGTGTGTGCCACTCTGTGGGAACCTTGTGTGTGCCACTCTGTGGGAACCCTGTGCGTGCAAGTCCTGTTGGTTAACTAGCTATCGCTGGCCAAAGGACAGGTTCAGAGGCAGCCTCTGACACACAGACACGATTAGTTGACTTGTCAATGCTGGGCTTGAACCTGCACACTGCCACTCCAGACCCCTGGTTCCATGCTAAGTGTCATTGATTGGAAGTGAAGAAGAGAGATAGCAGGTCAGAGTCACTGATTGATTGAGGTTGAGTGGGTTCCAATCAGATATACTCCTCTCTTTACCCCTTCCGTACTCTCGTTTTCTCTCCTTCCCGTTTCCCTTTCCCCATTCCATCACAGCCGCCCCCCCAGGTATCCATGGTGACGGCTGGCTCACACTTGATAAAGGAGGTCGTCAGTACAATCTAATTGCAGTGTTTCTAATTCAATAAGACCGAGGGAAGCAACCCAGTGTGAAACCACTAATCTACCCTCACACACAGTCTGCTACCACCACTGTTGCCACTCAAATCCAACATGAAATACTGTCTTAAACAAGTACTGCTGCTTTTCTTTCCTCGCTGGTAGTTTGGCTAATTGATAGTTTATTATAAGCTGGGTGGTTCGAGCCCTGAATGATGATTGGTTGACAGCTGTGGTATATCGGGCCATATACCACGGGTATGACAAAGTATTTATTTTTACTGCTCTATTTACGTTGATAACAGTTTATAATAGCAATAAGGCACCTCGGGGGTTTGTG
The DNA here is from genome assembly GCF_002910315.2 of Salvelinus sp. IW2-2015. NCBI lineage: Eukaryota > Metazoa > Chordata > Actinopteri > Salmoniformes > Salmonidae > Salvelinus > Salvelinus sp. IW2-2015. The sequence goes on along the minus strand of NW_019943243.1, from coordinate 137,835 downwards.
ATATATGGCCAATATACAACGGCTAAGGGCTGAGTCCAGGCACTCCGCGTTACGTCGTGCCTAAGAACAGCTCTTGGCCGTGGTATATTGGCCATATACCACACCCCCTCGAGTCTTATTGCTTCATTAATTGGCCAGAGATTCTGCTCAACCGTCATGTTCAGTAGTCAGGAAACAGACAAAACCTCTGCAAATTGAAAGACCTCTATCTATCCATCATTGTCACATCAAATCAAATTTGATTTGTCCCACACGCCGAATACAACAGGTGTCGACCTTACAGTGAAATGCTTAATAACAAGCCCTTAACTAACAATGCTTTAAGAATTAATAAAAATATTAAATATAATAAGTGTTCAGTAAAAAATAGAAAATAGAAAATAAAAATAACAAGTAATTAAGAGCAGCAGTAAAATAACAAGCGAGGCTAAATACAGGGGGGCACCGGTTAGTTGAGGTAATATGCATATGTAGGTAGAGTTAAAGTGACTATGCATAGATAATAAACAGAGTAGCAGCAGCGTAAAAGAGGGGTCCGGGTAGCCCTTTGATTAGCTCTTCGGGAGTCTTATGGCTTGGGGGTAGAAGCTGTTAAGAAGCCTATTGGACCTCGTCTTGGCGCTCGGTACCGCTTGCCGTGTGGTAGCAGAGAGAACAGTCTATGACCACGGTGGCTGGAGTCTTTGACAATTTTTAGGGCCTTCCTCTGACACTGCTTGATATAGAGGTCCTGGATGGCAGGAAGCTTGGCCCCAGTGATGTACTGGGTCATACGCACTACCCTCTGTAGTGCCTTGCGGTCGGAGGCCGAGCAGTTGCCATACCAGGCAGTGACGCAACCCATCAGGATGCTCTCGATGGTGCAGCTGTAGAACCTTTTGAGGATCTGAGGATCCATGCCAAATCTTTTCAGTCTCCTGAGGGGGAACTGGCTTTGTTGTGCCCTCTCACAACTGTCTTAGTGTGTTTGGACCATGATAGTTTGTTGGTGATGTGGACACCAAGGAACTTGAAGCTCTCAACCTGTTCCACAACAGCCCCATCAATGAGAATGGGGGCGTGCTCGGTCCTCCTTTTCCTGTAGTCCACAATCATCTCCTTAGTCTTGATCACGTTGAGGGAGAGGTTGTTGATCTGGCACCACACGGCCAGGTCTCTGACCTCCTCCCTATAGGCTGTCTCATTGTTGTTGGTGATCAGACCTACTACTGTTCTTTCATCGGCAAACTTGATGATGGTGTTAGAGTCGTGCCTGGCCGTGCAGTCATGAGTGAACAGGGAGTACAGGAGAGGACTGAGCACGCACCCCTGAGGGGCCCCCGTGTTGTTCCCTACCCTTACCACCTGGAGGCAGCCCGTCAGGAAGTCCAAGGTCCATTTGCAGAGGGAGGTATTAGAATTTAGAATCAAGGTTTTGTTAATTTTCTGTTTTTATGATGTTTATGTCCGCTTGTTCTCATGTTGTATTTTTGGTCTCGTCTCCTCCGCTCCTCTGTGTGCACCTTCCCATTTACACCAGAGATCTGTATATAATGAAGAGATGTACGTCTCTGCCCCAACAATGGGAGTCGTTGTCCCAAAGTAAAACCCATAGAAACACATTGGCCATATTTTGGACAGACCTCTCGCTCCGTCTCTTCCTCTATGGTTTACACACACACACACACACACACACACACACACACACACAAAGCCCCTCCCTCTGCCTGTCACGCTAAACCCCTGAAAAAAGTGGAGAGATCACATACTCCTCCTGTATTTGAGGTTTGGTCCAACGGAAATCGGTCATATGGACACCAAAACACACAGACATTATTACACTGTGATAAAGGAGTTCATTTTTCTAACGATATCCTTTTTATGTCTCAACTACTCAAATTACGCACAGAGCAGACACTACTAAAACGAGAGTATGAGAATGTTGATTTTAGAAAATGAATGTTCATCGGGGTACCACTTACTGCTAGCAGCATTTCAGCCAAAGACCGTTATACTAGCCGTCTAGTCTTTATAAGCATAAAACACAATTATATAAGGAATTGGCAACTCGTTCTCATTCTGAGAAATGAGGTAGTTCCTCCAGATTTCAACATCTGAACAAAGCGGACAGAAAAACATGCTGTTCAAAACAGTTGGAGACAAGACAGTTCAAACCTGTTAGCTAGCAAATAGATCCAAGATGGCTAAACATGAAATATAAAGATTAGCTGGCTAGTCACTAGCACATGGGCTTGAGAGACTGTTGATGAGACCCGTGTTCATTTTCTACTGCCTGCTACAAGATGTTAGTCATTATTAGTGAATCTGCATTATGCATGGTTATAGTTAAATCTGTAATGAAAAAAAGGGCATTTTTCATAGACTTGAAATCCAGATCAATGATCATTGCAACAACAACAAAAAAGCAGGTTAAACTATATAGATACAATATTAGTATTGGGTCTTATGACTGTGGAAGGCCTATATTTAGCCTTGGTATGACTGAACTCCTTAGATTATTGCTAACTGTTTGAAATGCAGTTATTTGACCTTTAAATGCACAACACTTATTTTGAGAAAACAAATCTTTTTTAGATGATATATCTATTGTGAATCGCCCATAAGTAAAAAAAAAAATAAAAAAAAATAAATAGAGATAGGATTTTTAGGCCGTATCGCCCTGCCCTACCCAGGACCCCATGGCACGTCCTAGCTGTGCCTGAATAAAAAGACAAGGTGAAGTGTCTGTGTGTCAGAGTTTGACAGTGTGTGTCTGTGTGTTTTAACTGGTTGATGTTGAGTGTTTTTGGCCCCTTGGTTGTGAAAAGCCCATTCTTCCCCTAAGCCCTCCATTCCACAGACCACTTAAAGCTATTCTTCACAGGACAATCACACTGAACCAACACACCAGAACGAGACAGAGAGATCTTTAAATTCCTACAGGCATTATGAGTGATCGACACCTTTGTGTCAGAGCTATAGTTCACACAACTACAATGTCACACAACCATATGATGGGGCATATGGGGGGGGGGGGCGATTAAGTGCAACACACCTGATCCCAGACTCAGCCGAGCGGCTAGGGGGACTTAATTAAGCAGAGCACACTTAGTGGCCATGGGGCACAACAATAACAGAGAGAGCAGCTGTTCCTTGCCTGGTGATGTGTACAGCTACATGCTAACAGCTAAATGCTAACACTGTGTGTGCAGGAGCAGGTGTTTTTTGTTCTTCCCTTGGGCTCTCTAGTGGGCCTAGTTGGTAGTTATGGAGGGGGAGGGTGAAGAGGGAAGGGGTGATTACAGTGAAAAGAATATAAACTTATATTTTCCCCCCTCCTCCTCACCTCACCCAGCATCTGCTGTCTGGGCAGCCTTGTGTTATTAAGGTATAATGACATACTACTATTCACATACACTCCTCCCCCTCTCACTCAGAAATAACCCTGGGCTCTGTAGTGTCAGTAGCATATAGCCCTCTACTAGATTCACATTACAGACACACGTGAGGGAGGCACTTTCTCGCCACAAGGACTGATTCTAGCTCTGACAAGAGGTGGTGCGCCTCATCCATGGGCTGAAAGTTTGAAACTCTATTGGCCAAGCCATCTAAGGCTTTGCCTAAATACAGCCTTCATGAAGATATTGGGTGGAGGATTAACGTATGAAGAGGATTAAGAGAGATGATTGCGTGGAATACCTCATCATTAAATGCAGATGACGTTATCTTACGAGATCCTTTCCTTTGGTCACTGCTGTGTATATTTCCCCCCAAGCAGACACGGTGACGACTCCAAGCAGACAAGAAAACACCGCGACAACTATTTGCAAACTTGAAACCGCATATCCTAAGGCTGCATTGATTGTAGGCTGACATTACCAAAAGTATGTGGACACCTGCTCGTCGAACATCTCATTCCAAAATCATGGGCATTAATATGGAGTTGGTCTCCCCTTTTGCTGCCGTAACAGCCTCCACTCTTCTGGGAAGGCTTTCCACTAGATGTTGGAACATTGCTGCTATAACAGCCTCCACTCTTCTGGGAAGGCTTTCCACTNCAGCCTCCACTCTTCTGGGAAGGCTTTCCACTAGATGTTGGAACATTGCTGCTATAACAGCCTCCACTCTTCTGGGAAGGTTTTCCACTAGATGTTGAAATATTGCTGCGACGACAAGAGCATTAGTGAGGTCGGGCACTGATGTTGGGTGATTATGCCTGACTGGCCAATTCCAATTCATCCCCAAGGTGTTCGATGGGGTTGAGGTCAGGGCTTTTTTGCAGGCCAGTCAAGTTCTTCAATACCGATCTCACAAACCATTTCTGTATGGACCTCGCTTTTTGCACTGGAGCATTGTCATGCTGAAACAGGAAATGGTCTTCCCCAAACTGTTGCCACAAAGTTGGAAGCACAGAATCGTCTAGAAAGTCATTGTATGCTGCAGTGTTAAGATTTCCCTTCACTGGAACTAAGAGGCCGAGCCCAAACCTTGAAAAACAGCCCCAGACCATTATTCCTCCTCCACCAAACTTAACAGCTGGCACTATGCATTGGGTTAATGGTAGCGTTCTCCTGGCATCCACCAAACCCAGATTCGTCCGTCGGACTGCCAGATGGTGAAGCTTGCTTCATCACTCCAGAGAAAGTGTTTCCACAGCTCCAGAGTCCAGCGAGCTTTACACCACTCTAGCAAACACTTGGGATTGAGCATGGTGATTTTAGGGTTGTCTGCTCAGCCATGGAAACCCATTTCAATAAGCTCCCGACTAACAGTTCTTGTGCTGACGTTGCTTCCAGAGGCAGTTTGGAATGTGGTAATGAGTGTTGCAACCAAGGACAGTCGATTTTCACGCGCTACCCACTTCAGCACTTGGCGGTCCAGTTCTGTGAGCTTTTGTGGCCTACCACTTCGCAGCTGCGCCGTTGTTCCTCCTAAACGTTTCCATTTCACAATAACAGCACTTAAAGTTGACCGGGGCAGCTCTAGCACGGCAGAAATTTGACGCAATGAGTTGTTGAAAAGGTGGCATCCTATGACGGTGCCACGTTGAAAGTCACTGAGCACTTCAGTTAGGCCATTCTACTGCCAATGTTTGTCTATGGAGATTGCATGGCTGTGAGCTCGATTTTATACACCTGTCAGCAAAGGGTGGCTGAAATAGCCGAATCCACTAATTTGAAGGGGTGTCCAAATATGTTTGTATATATAGTGTAAATATACAGTGCATTCGGAAAGTATTCAGACCCCTTCACTTTTTCCACATTTTGTTACGTTACAGCCTTATTCTAAAATTCATTAAATAAATAAAACATCCTCATCAATCTACACACAATACCCCATAATGACAAAGCAAAAACAGGTTTAGACATTTTTGCACATTAATTACAAATAACAGAAATAACTTATTTACATACAGTTGAAGTCGGAGGTTTACATACACTTAGGTTGGAGTCATTAAAACTAGTTTTAAACCATTTCTTGTTAACAAACTAGAGTTTTGGCAAGTTGGTTAGGAGATGTACTTTGTGCATTACACAACTCATTTTTCCAACAATTGTTTACAGACAGATTATTTCACTTATAATTCACTGTATCACAATTCCAGTGGGTCAGAAGTTGACTGTGCCTTAAACAGCTTGGAAAATTCCAGAAAATGATGTCATGGCTTTAGAAGCTTCTGATAGGCTAATTGACATCATTTGAGTCAATTGGAGGTGCACCTGTGGATGTATTTCAAGGTCTACCTTCAAAATCAGTGCCTCTTTGCTTGACATCATTGGAAAATCAAAAGAAATAAGCCAAGACCTCAGAAAAAAAATTGTAGACCTCCACAAGTCTGGTTCATCCTTGGGAGCAATTTCCAAACGCCTGAAGCTACCACATTCATCTGTACAAACAATAGTACGCAAGTATAAAGACCATGGGACCACACAGCCGTCATACCGCTCAGGAAGGAGCGGTAGAGATTAACGTACTTTGGTGCGAAAAGTGCAAATCAATCTCAGAACAGCAAAGGACTTTGTGAAGATGCTGGAGGAAACAGGTACAAAAGTATCGATATCCACAGTACAACGAGTCCTATATCGACAGAACCTGAAAGACCGCTCAGCAAGGAAGAAGCCAGTGCTCCAAAACCGCCATAAAAAAGCCAGACTACGGTTTGCAACTGCACATGGGGACAAAGATCATACTTTTTGGAGAAATGTCCACTGGTCTGATGAAACAAAAATAGAACTGTTTGGCCATAATGACCATTGTTATGTTTGGAGGAAAAAGGGGGCGGCTTGCAAGCCAAAAAACACCATCCCAACCGTGAACCACGGGGGTGGTAGCATCATGGTGTGGGGTTGCTTTGCTGAAAGAGGTACTGATGCACTTCACAAAATATGGCATCATGAGGGTGGGAAATTATGTGGATATATTGAAGGAACATCTCAAGACATCAGTCAGGAAGTTAAAGCTTGGTCACAAATGGGTCTTCCAAATGGACAATGACCCCAAGCATAATTCCAAAGTTGTGGCAAAATGGCTTAAGGACAACAAAGTCAAGGTATTGGAGTGGCCATCACAAAGCCCTGACCTCAATCCTATAGAAAATKTGTGGGCAGAACTGAAAAAGYRTGTGCGAGCAAGGAGGCCTACAAACCTGACTCAGTTACACCAGCTCTGTCAGGAGGAATGGACCAAAATTCACCCAACTTATTGTGGGAAGCTTGTGGAAGGCTACCTGAAACGTTTGACCCAAGTTAAACATTATAAAAGCAATGCTACCAAATACTAATTGAGTGTATGTAAACTTCTGACCCACTGGGAATGTGATGAAAGAAATAAAAGCTGAAATAAATCATTCTCTCCTATTATTCTGAAATTTTACATTCTTCAAATGAAGTGGTGATCCTAACTGACCTAAGACAGGGAATTTTTACTAGGATTAAATGTCAGGAATTGTGAAAAACTGAGTTTAAATGTATTTGGCTAAGGTGTGTGTAAACTTCCGACTTCAACTGTTAGTATTCAGACCCTTTGCTATGAAACTAACGCTCGTCGGAAGAAGACCAAGGTGCAGCGTGGTACGTGTTCATGCTTCTTCATTAAAAAAGCGAACACCAAACAAAACAACAAAAGAACAACGAACGTAACGTCTTGAAGGCTCACCAGAGCTAACAAAAACAACATCCCACAACCTAAAGTGGCAAAACAGGCTGCCTAAGTATGATTCCCAATCAGAGACAACGATAGACAGCTGTCCCTGACTGAGAACCATACCCGGCCAAAACATAGAATCACAAATCATAGAAATAAAGAACATAGAATGCCCACCCCAAATCACACCGCGACCAAACCAAATGGACATGAAAAGGCTCTCTAAGGTCAGGGCGTGACAGAGACTCGAAACTGAACATCCTTGAGATGTTTCTACAACTTGATTGGAGGCCACCTGTGGTAAATTCTGTTGATTGGACATGATTTGGAAAGGCACACACCTGTCTATATAAAAGTCCCACAGTTGACAGTGCATGTCAGAGCAAAAACCAAGCTATAAGGTTGAAGGAATTGTCCATAGAGCTCCAAGATTTTGTCGCGGCACAGATCTGGGGAAGGGTACCAAAAAATGTCTGCAGCATTGAAGGTCCCCAAGAACACAGTGGCATCCATCGTCATCATCATGGGGTGGCAGGTAGTCTGGAGGTTAGAGAGTTGGACTTACAACCAAAATGTTGCAAGATCGATTCCCCAAGCTGACAAGGTAAAAGGCAGTTAACCCACTGTTCCTAGGTCGTCATTGAAAATAAGAATTTGTTCTTAACTGACTTGCCTAGTTAAATAAAAGGTCAAATTTAAAAAATATATATTTATATTAAATTCTTAAAATGGAAGATGTCTGGAACCATCAAGACTCTTCCTTAAGCTGGCTGCCCAGCCAAACTCAGCAATTGGGGGAGAAGAGCCTTGGCCAGGGAGGTGACCAAGTACCCGATGGTCACTCTGACAGAGCTCCAGATTTACTCTGTGGAGATGGGAGAACCTTCCAGAAGGACAACCATCTCTGCAGCACTCCACCAATCAGGGCTTTATAGCAGAGTGGCTCGACGGAAGCCACTCCTCAGTAAAAGGCACATGACAGCCCGCTTGGAGTTTGCCAAAAGGAACCTAAAGGACTCAGACCATGAGAAACAAGATTCTCTGGTTTGATGAAACCAAGATTACACTCCTTGGCCTGAATGCCAAGCCTTACCTGGCCAATACCATCCCTACGGTGAAGCATGGTGTTGGCAGCATCATGCTGTGGGGATGTTTTTTGGCGGAAAGAACTTGGAGACTAGTCACGATTTAGGGAAAGATGAAATTAGCAAATTACAGTGAGATCCTTGATGAAAACCTGCTCCAGAGCGCTCAGGACCTCAGACTGGGGCGAAGGTTCACCTTCCAACAGGACAACGACTCTAAGCACACAGCCAAGACAATGCAGGAGTCGCTTCAGGACAAGTCTCTGAATGCCTTGAGTGGCCCAGCCAGAGCCTGGACTTGAACCCAATCGAACATCTCTGGAGAGACATGAAAATAGCTGTGCAGCGACGCTCACCTTCCAACCTGACAGAGCTTGAGAGGATCTGCAAAAAATAATGGGAGAAACTCCTCAAATACAGATGTGCCAAGCTTGTAGCATCATACCCAAGAAGACTTGAGGCTGTAAATCACTGCCAAAGGTGCTTCAACAAAGTACTGAGTAAAGGGTCTGAATACTTATGTAAATGTGATATTTCAGTTTTACATTTTTTAATACATTTGCAAACATTTCTAAAAACCTGTTTTTCCTTTGTCATTATGGGGTATTGTGTGTATAGATTGATGAGGGGGGGAAAAACGATTTAATCCATTTTAGAATAAGGCTGTAACGTAAGAAAATGTGGAAAAAGTCAAGGGGTCTGAATACTTTCTGAAGGTACTGTATTCTCTGGACTCCGACATTGATCGCTCTGATATTTCTTAACTTCTTTCTTTTTACTTATGGATTATGTGCAGATTGTTTTGTATTGCTGCACTGTTGGAGCTAGAAACACAAGCATTTCACTGCACCTGTGATATCTACAAATCTGTGCACGCAACCAATAAACTTGGATTTTATTTGATTCAAGAGGTGAGCTCATTTATTCCTGTTCGGAAAAGCGGGGAACCCTGAAGCTTTCATATTCTGGGAAGGACAGCTAAAGAAGATGACAAGAGACAGCAATCATCAATTATAAATCAACGAGGACCCCTAGTTGGCTTCCATTGAGACCATTCCAGGGGGCCTTCTAAAGAACACACATGGCTCCACCGGGGAACATGAATGAGGGATGGATAGAAACGTGTGAATCAAATATTGACTGTTGGGATTCTATAAAAACAGGGGTCTAGACTAACATCAATATTCATATTGTTTACGCTTATGGGGTGTCCTGATTGGTCATGGCGGTGTCCCGCATCTAGCAGTTTATAGTTGGTGGCAGACAACTTGTTGTTACTAGAGAAGAGAGGGAATGCCTACACACACACCTCTCTGTAGCAGTGTCTCAGAGAGCAGACTGAAAGGATGACTAGCCCACTGGTCACAGCATGGCTAGACAGCATGACTGACTCACAGACCTGGCCTTGGACTTGAGCACTTCTGTCTGTCTCTCTGGCTGGTGGGAGAAGCTCACCTTTTGGGGATAACACAGAAAATAGGGTGTAGGCCAGAACTAACCTCTCACAAGGCAAGAGGACAGAGATGCACTGACCATTAAAACTGTTTTGGCAGACACTACAGAGGCCGATGAGTGATTGTCACCAACAAGAAGCAGCACCGTCAGGTAGGGCAAGGGACAACAAGACATAGAGGTGCGCCAGCACACGCTGTCACACCTGACTGGACTATCCATGGGTTCATCTCTGGGTGTAGGAGGAACACAGGAAACTAATGATCCTGGAGCGGAAGTAGGGTTGAGAATAAGAACACAGAAATGCCCGGCTTCCAGTTTCCACTCTGGCACCTCCGCCACGAGTACAGAAAGACACACAGGATCGTTTCATCCTGGCAAACACATAGCGAGAAATGTTCCAACAACACACACACACAAACAAACAACAGGTCAAGAAGCACACATATCTTGCATTAGAACACTGAGGACACTGACGGCGTAATTCCACCTAAAAAGTCACAAGTAGTCAAAGGACAGTGAAAACTGGAATGAACATTCTGTCAACTCTTCTGTCAAGTCATTTCTGCAGACATTTGACGATTAAGCCTATTTCAAAAATCCACCTGCCACTGAAACATCAAAACAAACAACTTCAGAAATCAAAACAAGACAACAATAATGTTCTGAAGTCATGAAACTGTTCAAATACAGGCCATTCAAGTCCTTGACAGGTGAACATTCATTCAACACACAAAGAAGACTAAGTCAATATTCTGCCTCTGATGGAAGGATTCCTCCTGAATTGAGAGTAAGTAGCCTGTACTAATCCACTGGTCCTATTCACAAGCAGAATGATCAGACAGAAGAGAAGTCTATTCCTGTCTATAGACCTTGGTCCTGTAAGTCCCTCTTCCTTTCCCCCTCCCTGTCAAAGTTTTATAGCTGCATTCATTGTTCCCAGCTGCCTACCGTTCAAGTACATAACAATAAATAACTTAAGCACACAAAGGTACACGTGGTTTTAAGCTTTATGGGGTTAAATAATTGTAGCTTGAGCGCCGTCCACTTTCTCTATAGCTAATATTTTAATTACTGTAATTGTATTGTATTTTCTTTGTGTCAAGGTACGCAGGTATGAATAAAACGCACAATGACATGAATTGTCCCACTCATTTTGGATGGCTAGACGCAAGTGTCGTCATTACTGCTTGGGCCGTGAATAATTTTCAGTGATGCGTTATAACGTTATTACTAGGCCTAGTTATTCAGCCATATCTAGACCAAATAAAAAAATATGTTCAGCATTCAAATGTCCTCGTTATTATAGTGCCTGTCGTGATTGATTGCACAAATTCCCACACGGGTTATAACGTCAGTCAATAGCCATAAAACCTGCGATAAATCCCTATTATAAACCGGATAATCGGAAATTCGCAGATTAGGCTCACATCAAGACACTAATCCAGAAAGCATTTGACCCGTTAACGTTTCTCTTTCAACACGCATCTGAAATTGTTGATTGCCTTGTTAAATCGAAACAATACCAGGCTAATTGATAACGCAATGGCCACTTCAGTTATTCAATGTTTGAGGTCGGTAAACAAAAATTAACATTTATTTTTTACAAAACGCTTTGATAAAGTGAATTTAGATACCTAAAATCCACACCCGCAGCAATAGTTTAAGCGAGTTATGCTAGTTAGTTACATTCCAACATTATTAATTAAACCAAACAGAGATGGTTTAACAAAAATGGGCTCACAAGCTTCCGACACCATTTTGAAAAACCACTGTTCTTTACTGCGCTGTGTGGTTTAAAAATGCGTGACCAGCGAGCTATTGGAAAGTAGTAGCTAGCTAGGCACTAGACAATTCTACCGCAATCATACTAGATCCCATCACGTTTGCTAGCATCCTTCCCACACACTGTCCCTTCTCTTACAATCTGTCAATCGATATGTAGATTGGCTAGCTATTTTACCTCAAACGATGGAGGAAGTGCATAACATTTCGTCACATAAAATAGATACACTATTTAGCCCATCGCTGAAATGTTATTTTTGTCCACCTACTAAGATAGCGCTAGCTAGCTCGCTAATGCTAGTTATCCTCCACCATCAATACATTTTCCAAGTAACGTTACCATGCCATATCGGTGTCGGACAATTGACAGAAAAAGGGGGAAGGAGCAGAGATGACACAACAATATTCAGCGGGCGAGCCTTACCAATGTCTGATGGACAAATGCTGTTATCTAAATTCCTTATTTTGTTCAGGTATCTTCAAACTCGTTGGCACTGGCTATGTTAACGCTGTCGGTGTTCTAGCTTCTCACTTTGCTACAGCGATTTCGGGCTAGCAGCGGCGTTGGGAACACCGCGGAGTGGGGGATGGTGATGCCGAGATTGGGAGTGATGGGTGGAGAGAGGGGCCATGAGCAGGCAAACAAACATTGGATGGTGATGGGCTTTTCAGCCTCCCAAAATTACAAAAGGACACCACCTCTAGAACTACAACTTAAGCTTGAAATGGGGTAAAGATATATCAGTTTGGAAGTAACCAATTTTAAAGAGAATGAAAATTGAAATGATTTGGTCAGGAGGATAAAGAACGTAGAGGTTGAAACTTGAGCTTGTTCGAGCAAAAAAACGACATTTCCCATCAACGTATTTTAGAGTACGGCGCCATTTTATGACGTTTTGTAGGCAATGGATGGCGCTTGAGCGGCACATTTGGATTTGTCCCAAACATAATTTAACAAACTAGCACTGTCACTATAAACGATGAGATGATTGCCTTTCTTTTAGAGAAATTGAAATCAACATAGAGTTTTGTTAGGCTAAATAAACGTGAAAGGGTAGGAATATAGTTTGGGACTCTAATTAGTAGAACAGGTAAAATATGATGGGGGCGTTCAATTATTATTATTGTTATTATTTATTTTATTTTATTACCAATGTAGAAAAGTCTGTATACATACAATAAGTACATAAATAGACAGTGATAACATATGCTAGGGGGTACAACAAATTACAGATTATACAAAGACCTTAAAAGAAATACACATATTGATTGTTTTAACAGCTTTCTTATTAGAAGAATGTAGAATGGTGTTAATGTACTGTTTGAACTCCTTATAGAAAACACGGAAGAGTGTTTTTTTATTAGTGAATTTACATTTATGAATATGACATTTTTCCATTAGCACAATTAGATTTATGAGGGAAAAATTATTTTTCTTTATCTTTATTATAGTTAAGGATACCGAGTAGCACATTCTCCCATAACAAACAAAAGTCATCAAGAATATGAACACTTATAAAACTGTGAATATCTTTCCATAATTGTTTTACATGTAGACAATGCCAAAATAAATGTTAAACTCTTTCTGGATGCTCAACACAAAAAGTAAAATCAATGTTAATGTCTTTTTTGAGTTTCTTCAGGTAATGATTCGCAGGGTAATACTTATGGATCATTCAGAAAGAGACCTCTTTGACCTTGTTAACAAGCAAGTATTTGTGTGGTAATAAGCAGACTTTTTTCCAACAGATATTAGTGACCAATGTGTTCCAGTAACTTGTGACGAAAGGAATGGATACAATATCCCTTTGAAATTTAACACGTATAGATCTGTTGTTCTGAGGGAGCAAGGAGAAACACATTTTTCCTATTGGAGAGTCAACTGGATTAAGCGAGGGTAGGTCAAGAAGGTGAGGTCTGGTTACACCTCTAAACAACATGAGAGTTCCAGATGGAATAGCATCAAAGACTATGGCGAAGTCTCTAGTTGTTACAGGGATATTGTAACGAGATAAAAATTCCTCATAATTGAGTAACAATCCTTCTGCATTAAAAAGTTGACTCGCCAGCAGGATATGATTATTGAACCAGTTCTTAAAAAATAAAGACTTGTTTCTATACAAAATGTCCTTATTGTTCCAAATGAAATACCTATACGGGAAAAAATTATGTTTATATATTAAAACCTTTCATTGCTACCCATCCCGGATCCGGGAGCATCCTCATCAAAAAAGCTGACTAGCATAGCATAGCCTAACGCGACAGGGATATCATATAATATAATTTTCATGAAATCACAAGTCCAATACAGCAAATGAAAGATAAACATCTTGTGAATCCAGCCATCATTTCCGATTTTTAAAATGTTTTACAGCGAAAACACAATATGTATTTCTAGTAGCTAACCACAATAGCAAAAGACTCAACCGCATATTTTCACAATTTTTCTACCGCATAGGTAGCTATCACAAAACCGACCAAATAGAGATATAATTAGTCACTAACCAAGAAACAACTTCATCAGATGACAATCTTATAACATGTTATACAATAAATGTATGCTTTGTTCGAAAATGTGCATATTTGAGGTATAAATCATAGTTTTACATTGCAGCTACCATAAAAAATATCACCAAAGCAGCCAGAATAATTACAGAGAGCAACGTGAAATACATAAATACTCATCATAAAACATTTATGAAAAATACATGGTGTACAGCAAATGAAAGATAAACATCTTGTGAATCCAGCCAATATTTCCGATTTTTTAAGTGTTTTACAGCAAAAACACAATATAGCATTATATTAGCTTACCACAATAGCCAAACACACAAATGCATTTATTAGCAGCAAAAGGTAGCGATCGCAAAAACCAGCAAAAGATATAAAATTAATCACTAACCTTGACCGACTTCATCAGATGACAGTCTTATAACATCAGGTTATACAATACACTTATGTTTTGTTCGAAAATGTGCATATTTAGAGCTGCAAACCGTGGTTATACATTGTGAATATGTAGCATCGATTCAACAAATTGTCCGGAGCTAGTTTGGACACTCACCTAATCTGACCAAAGAACTCATCATAAACTTTACTAAAAAATACATGTTGGACAGCAAATAAAAGATACACTAGTTCTTAATGCAACCGCCGTGTTAGATTTTTAAAAATAACTTTACCATAACAAACAGCTTACGTTATAGCGAGACAGCGCCCGCAAAAAGGGGACTAAACATTTTTTAATAGGACTAAACATTTTCCACAGAAATACGAAATAACATCATAAATTGTTCTTACTTTTGCTGAGCTTCCATCAGAATCTTGTACAAGGAGTCCTTTGTCCAGAATAAATCGTTGTTTGGTTTTAGAATGTCCTTCTCTCCTGTCGAATTCGCTCCACAAGGCTAGCCATGTGGCGCGAACATGCCCATCTTCTCTTGACGCATAGAACGGAAAACTCCAAAAGTCCCATTAAACGTTGAATAAACTGATGAAACTCGGTTGAAAAAAACTACTTTATGACGTTTTTCTAATATGTATCAAATAAAAACAAAGCCGGAGATATTAGCCGTGTATACCGAACGCTTATCATAAGACAATATGGAGGTACTTCCCGCGCACTGGTAGACAAAGGAAATTCTGGTCACGTCATTCCAAGAGCTCTTGTTCGACCTCAGATCAAGCTAGACACCGCATTCCACCTTCCACTGCCTGTTGACATCTAGTGGAAGGCGTATGCAGTGCATGCATATCCATAAATATAAGGCAATTCAATAGGCAGTGTCACGTTCCTGACCTGTTTTAGGTTATTTTTGTATGTGTTTAGTTGGTCAGGGCGTGAGTTGGGGTGGGCATTCTATGTTTTGTGTTTCTATGTTTAGGTCACTTGTAATTAGCCTTATATGGTTCTCAATCAGGGACAGGTGTTTGACGTTTTCCTCTGATTGAGAACCATATATAGGTTGGCTGTTCACACTGTTTGTGTGTGGGTGATTGTCTTCCGTGTCTGTGTCTGCGCACCACACGGGACTGTTTCGGTTGTTCGTTCGTTTGATGTAGTCTGTTCCTGTTCGTGAGTTCTTCGTGTAGTTATGTAAGTTCCATGTTCAGGTCTGTCTACGTCGTTTTGTTATTTTGTAATTTTCCAAGTGTTTTCCGTGTTCGTCTTCGTTTGCTTTAATAAATCATTATGTATTCACAACCCGCTGCATTTTGGTCCTCCGATCCTTCTCTCCTCTCCTCGTCCGAGGAGGAGGAAGATCTAGACACCCGTTACAGGCAGGCCCTGGAACAGAGCATCGTTTTCAGATTTTTCACTTCCTATCTGGAAGTTTGCTGCAAAATTAGTTCTGTTTTACTCACAGATATAATTCAAACAGTTTTAGAAACTTGAGAGTGTTTTCTATCCAATAGTAATAATAATATGCATATTGTACGATCTAGAATAGAGTACGAGGCAGTTTAATTTGGGCACGATTTTTTCCAAAGTGGAAACAGCGCCCCCATATTGACAAGAAGTTTAACGACCACGCTATAAATGCTTGTCTATGAAAAGCAGATCATTTTGCAGGAATCTTATCAATGTTATAGTTACAAAGTAACAAAATTGAGGCCACCAAAACGGGAGAAGATATAATGATTGATGAAATTCCAAATTGAAGTTGGATTTAAAAAAAAATGTTTAGCCCAATTCATCTTATAAGTATTATTCAAAGTAGGAAAATCAAAAATATTGAGACAACCATATTCATATGAGTTCATAACGACAGATTTCCTAATATAATGTGTACGATTTTTTCAGATGAAGTTGAAAAGCACCTGGTCAACCGCTTTACCTATTTTGTTGTCAAGATATAGGGACTGGGCTGCATAAGTAAGGCTAGAGATACCTTCAGCTTTAGAAAGCAATACTCAACCTTTCAAGGATAAATCCCTCTGCAACCAATGGTTCAACTTCTTTTGTTTATTTCAATAATAGGTATAACATTTTATGAGCATCTTTCCTGTTGATCCTTAGATATGGTATGCTCTAGGAATCTGGTCAGCATCTTTCAAAAAGAGTGTTGTGTCATCTGCAAGTTGACTTATGATAATATCTCTGTCAGCAATAGAGATCCCTTTTATATTACTGGATTTAACAGAACTTGTAAGAAGTTGGGTTGCAAGCAGGAAGAGGTAAGACGAAATTGGGCAACCTTGCCTAATTCCTCTTTTCAAATCAAATCTGTGAGAAGTGCCATGCTTTAATTTAATTGAACTGTTCCCATTCATATAAAGAGTTTTAATAGTACTACAAAATAATTCCCCAAAACCAAATTTCTCAAGGGAGAAATAGAAACTCATGTTCCACTTTATCGAAGGCTTTATACAAGTCTAAGAAGACAATAAAACTATCTTCGAAGATTAAATCAGAATAGTCAATAAGGTCTAACACCAGTTGGATATTATTAGATATATGTCTATTCCTCATGAAGCCAGATTGGGTGTCTTCTATAATTGAGTCTAATACTGCCTTCATTCTTTTTGCAAATATAGAGGCTAATATTTTGTAGTCATTATTGAGCAGACAGATTGGACGCCAATTATCGAGGTAAAGCAAGTCTTTCTTGGGCTTAGGGATTAATGTAATCAGACCTTGAGTCAAACTGTCACGTTCTGACCTTAGTTCTTTTGTTATTTCTTTGTTTTAGTATGGTCATGGCGTGAGTTGGGTGGGTTATCTATGTTTGTTTTATTATGTTGGGTTTTTCGTTTGGCCTGATATGGTTCTCAATCAGAGGCAGGTGTTAGTCGTTGTCTCTGATTGGGAACCATATTTAGGGAGCCTGTTTTCTATTGTGTTTTGTGGGTGGTTATTTTCCGTGTCAGTGTTTGTTCCACACGGAACTGTTTCGGTTTGTATTTCACGTATCGTTTATTGTTTTGTTTCTGCGTTCGTTCGTTATTAAAGAAAATGAACACGTACCACGCTGCGCATTGGTCCTCCTCTCTTTCTCCCAACGAAGATCGTTACACAAACTGGGAGGAAGAGCATTATTTACAATGCTTTCAGAAAAGACCTCCAACAGAAATGGGATCAACTGTTGAGAAAATGTTTTGTTAAAATCAGCAGATATACCGTCAGTCCCAGGAGACTTATTATTCTTAAGGTGTTCAATAGAATTAATGATCTCTTCAACTATAATAGGGTCATCACACTCTCTCCTCTCAGCCTCCCCAATTGATTTCACATTCCCCAGAGAGTCAAAGAAAATGTCACGCCCTGACCATAGAGAGCTTTAATTCTCTATGTTGGTTAGGTCGGGGTGTGATTAAGGGTGGGTTATCTAGGTGAATTCTATTTCTATGTTGGCCTAGTATGGTTCCCAATCAGAGGCAGCTGTTTATCGTTGTCTCTGATTTGGGATCATATTTAGGTAGCCATTTCCCCATTGTGCTTTGTGGGATCTTGTCTATGTATAGTTGCCTGTGAGCATTATTCTAGCTTCACGTTTTGTTTGTTTGTTTTGTTGTTTGAAGTTTTCTATTCCAAAATAAGGGATGGAAACATACCATGCTGCATCTTGGTCTACTCCTTATGACGAACGTGACAGAAAAGAGTTGAGGAAACCTCACAATACTTTGAACTATATCAATTCCTGTAGAAGTTGCAACTACATTTAGAGATTAATTTGGGATCATCTGTGATGAGACCATTAATATTTAATTGTTGAATTGTATTATTTTTAGAGTGGTATTTTTCTAACATTAAAAAATAAGATGAATTTTGTTCACCCTCCTCTAGCCACTTCTTCCTAGATCTGACTGCTTTCAGTTTATACATATCATCCAACTTGTTTTGTAGCTCAAACAGAACAGACTTGTCCTCCTCTGAGAGACTTTCAACAGGCTTTAGAACAAGAGAGGTGATCTTTGTAATTACACTTTCTTCTTCAGCTCGTCTTGGCAAGAAAATGCCCATATTTTCTTAAATATTTTCCAACCTTATATTTAAAAAGTTCCCAGTTATTACTGTATGAATTGTCACTTATAGCTTTGTTCCAAAAGTGTGTAATTAAATTGTTTATCTCCATCTTGATCAACTATTAAGCTTCCAGTAGGATGCTCTGCCAATGCCATTATCAGAGATAAAAAGTTGAATGTCAATATAAATAGCTCTATGATCAGTAAGGGGAGTGGCAAGGATGTTAACCGAAATAGCCTGTTTATCAAAACACTTAAGACACCAGCCAAAAATATATGGTAAATGTCTGGAGCGGGCCTCATTACTCCCTGTGAAAGACTAGTCATTAGGAAACTTTACTCTCCAAAGATCTATAATATCAAACCTTTCCATAAACTGCCTCAAACTTGTATTCATAGAAGTGGACTGCCCCGGAGGCCATCTATCAATTAAATTATTCTGAGTAATATTAAAATCCTAACCTACTATAAGTAAAGCATTCGAGAACTTGGTTAGCCAATGGAGAATACGCTTTTCTAAAGATTCAAGTAAGTGATCATTTTCAAGTTTGGAATTGGCACCATAAATGTTGGTAATAATAATGATGATGTTGTTACAGTTAAGACAAAGAAAGTGACCAAAAGGGTCACAGTTGGAGTGCAAAATAGGAACATTGAACTGATTCATTAGAGTGGTGACTCCAGCAGAGAGTTCAGAACCATGAGAGAGCCATACATCATTACCCCACTGAGATCTCCAGAAGTTGACGTCGGTAGCAACTGAATGAGACTCTTGAAAATAATATAAATCTGTTTTAAGCTGTTTGGCAAATAAAAATAATGCTTTGCGCTTTACAATCTTTCTTAACCCCCCGGCATTGAGTGAAACTATAGACAACGACAAAGTGGAATATAGAACAAAGTACTATGAGCTAAACAACAATCGCAAATCGAAAAAGAATGAAAGGAAACCGGCATTGCATACCAAATAGATATCAAATGATTGAGGGAGAATATAATGGGAGCGTTCAAGTGGATTCCTTTTGTCAAGTCGATGACCATCGTTGGTCACCTCCTTTCAAAGTGTATTGCATTATGGCGATACAAATTGGCCGACTTGCTCCTACATGTTGACTGCATGAATTTGACAAAAATCATGTGATCAAATGTCATGAAGTTTCAACTGCAAGTTGCTCTTCAACTTCATCCTGCAACCAACACCTTTATAGAGTACCACAGTATGAGTCATAATACCCATAAAACCTATTGGTCAAACAGGAAAACAGTTCCAATCGTTTTTCCCGCTAGGTAGGCTTTTTTAGAAACAATTATAATAAGGGCTGTGTTTTGCGTAGGCTTACCCTGGCGTGACGTTTTGAAAACTGTGCAAATCTCTCTAGGACAAAGTGACTATTATCAATATATTCGCCTGAATATACCCACAAATGAAATGTTAATTAGCTGCTAATGTGGCTATCATAAAGAACTACAAATGCCATGATGATCTGGACAGGCTGCTGAATCGAGGAAAAGGTAAGAATCTCTGGATTAACTATCTAATGTTAGCTATATGTAGTAATTTATAAATTGGCAAAATGTCTTTAAATGGACAATTCTATGAATTGTCTTGCACAAGTTTTTCTTTGACACAATACCTCTTAGCAAAGGTGTCAGCTAGAGATCACGTACAGGAGCGTGCTGGGATTTGTAGTTTTGCATGATGCTAATTAGCATTTTCGAATCTGAGAGTAAATAGAGCCAAATATATTGATAAGTCACCTTGTCCGAGAGAGATTTACATGGTTATCAAAATGTCAAGCCAGGGTAAGCCTACACGAAACACAGTCCTTATTTTAAGTGTTTCTAAAATCCCTAACAGGAAAAAATGTATGGTGTAAAAAATGTTGGAACCATTTCCCGGTTTGACCTCTAGGTTTTATGGGTATTGAACTGTGGGACTCTATTATGGGAGGCTTTATTGTCAACCAATCATTATGGTGGTTTTGTTTGACCCACGCAAACGTGACCAAGGACATGATGGAAACAGGAAGCAACTTTGCCACAATTCATGTAGTGGATATGTACAAATTAATGTGATATTTGAGACTCTCTCACCAATTGATTGTACAATGTACACACATATTTCCAGTTTGTGAGTGTATGATATGGGGGTTGGAGACATTATAAAGAATAAAGAACAACAATGTGAAGACCTACAATGCCATGTTGTATTGAGCCTTGCTGTTGGAAAACCATGCCAGTGTCCTACTCCCCCAACTTCACTCCTCGACTTTTGTCTACAGTCAGTTGCTTTCGCCTTATCACTCACTCAATTCTTAATTACAATGACGGCCTAGGAACAGTGGGTTAACTGCCTTGTTCAGGGGCAGAACGACAGATTTTTACCTTGTCAGCTCGAGGATTCGATCTAGCAACCTTTCGGTTACTGGCCCAACGTTCTAACCATTAGGCTAGGTCATGTGCAAAAACACCACTTCAGAGCGAATAAATCTGATCTGAGCATCCAGAAAGAGGTTGCATATGGAGGATGGGGTTTGTGTATCAGGATTCAGAGCCACAATGGCTGCATTTACACAGACAGCCCAATTATTTTTTCCACAAATTGTTCTTTTGACCAATCACATCAGATCTTTTTCAGAGCTGATCTGATCGGTCAAAATACCAATTACTGAAAAAATATCAGAATTGGGCTGCCTGTGTAAACGCAGCCGTATGGAGGTGGTATTGAACTGGAAGTTCAAAGATCAGATTTCATGTGTTTTTTTGGTTTTTACACATTAGGTAATAATAGGTATGCAAACAATTGGCAAAATATCTGAATTAGGTTGCTTGTGTAAAGGTAGCCATTGTTACACAGCAGTTGAATGTACACTGAGTGTACAAAACATTAAAATGAGCTGATCTTTCCATGACATATACTGACCAGGTGAATCCAGGTTAAAGCTATAATCCATTATTTATGTCTCTTGTTAAATTCACTTGGATCAGTATAAATGAAAGGGAAAGGTGGATACCTAGTCAGTTGTCCATCTGAATGTATTCAACTGAAATGTGTCTTCCGCATTTAACCCAACCCCTCTGAATCAGAGAGGTGCGGGGGGGGGCTGCCTTAATTGACATCCACGTCTTCAGCGCCCGGGGAACAGTGGGCTAACTGCCTTGCTTAGGGGCAGAACGACAGAAGGGGAGAAGACAGGTTAAAGAAGGATTTTTAAGCCCTGAGACAATTCAGACATGGATTGTGTATGTGTGTCCTTTAGAGGGTGAATGAGCAAGACTAAAGAGTTAAGTGCCTTTGAAGCGCACAGGAGGTTGGTGACATCTTAATTGGGGAGGACAGGCCTGTGGTAATGGCTGTAGCGGAACAGGTGGAATGGTATCAAATACATCCAGCACATGGTTTCCATGGTTTCCATGTGTTTGATGCCATTCTATTTGCTCTGTTCCAGCCATTATTATGAGCTGTCCTCCCCTCAGCAGCCGCCTGTGTTGAACAGTGTATGGTAGTAAGTGCCAGGCACCTACTGCAACGCTGCTGGGTTTTTCACGCTCAACAGTTTCCCGTGTGTATCAAGAATGGTCCACCACCCAAAGGACATCCAGCCAACTTGAAACAACTGTGGGAACCATTGGAGTCAACATGGGCCAGCATCCCTGTGGAATGCTTTCAACACCTTGTAGAGTTCACGACCTGACGAATTGAGGAAGTTCTGAGGGAAAGCTCAAAATTAGGAAGGCTTAATGTTTTTGTACACTCTGTGTATATGTGGCACCGCCCCTAACGTATTAATAAGTATGACATGAGAAGTATTGGTTCTTGTGTGTATCACTTCCGCCCACTGGTGGATTTCAGCATTAATTTCCCCTCAGAACATTCTGAACAGGAATTGACTGAAACAATTGTGTGTGTGTGTGTGTGTGTGTCTCTCTCTTGTGTGGTGTGTGTGTGTGTGTGTGGTGTGTGTGTGTGTGTGTGTGTGTGTGTGTGTGTGTGTGTGTGTTTGTGTGTCTGCTGTGTGTGTGTGTGTCTGTGTGTGTCTGTGTGTGTCTGTGTGGTGTTTTCTGTGGTGTGTGTGTGTGTGTGTCTGTGTGAGTGTGTGGTGTGAAGAGAGAGAGAGAGAGAGAGAGAGAGAGAGAGAGAGAGAGAGAGAGAGAGAGAGAGATAGCAAGCCTCTAGACTATTGATGTGCACCCAGTCTGCTGTTCTGTAGTGATTTAATGTAGTCTAATACAGGGGCAGGTCTGTTGCTGCTATGATGCAGAGGATCCTCTAGAGGGCGATGTGACTCCACAGCACCTCAGACATACTGACAGATAGACAGACATGGCTCCTTGGGAAGCCCAGAGGTTTCCATGGTTCCCATGGCATCAATAACATTGACACACTCACAGCTGAGCATGGCCGTGTGAGTGGGAGAGTTACTTCTTGACACAGAACAGATGTTCCCTGCTAGTTGTCAGGACTAAGGAGAACCATTGACACTCAGGTTATCAGGGTATTTGACTTTAAAGGGGATAGTTGAAAAAGAAAGATTGTGTTTGTTCTCAGCTGTCCGGTTCTTTCATGTACGTACAGATGAAGGAGAGGAGACAAGGTGAAGAAATGTCTTTAGACTTTGTCTCCTTTCCTTCATGCACCCTTGATCAGTCTTTTGACAAGGGCATATTTATCTAGCAGACACTGTTTTAGAGGAATTACACAGCATCTGCAGCTGTTCCACTGTGCTGCAACCCAGTAGGGAACTACTATTGCACTCTGTTCACAGACTCCTCTCCGTCTAGCCCAGGGACACAGACTCCTCTCGTCTAGCCCAGTGGCACAGACACCTCTCCGTCTAGCCCAGGGGCACAGACTCCTCTCCGTCTAGCCCAGGGGCACAGACTCCTCTCGTCTAGCCCAGTGGCACAGACACCTCTCCGTCTAGCCCAGGAGCACAGACTCCTCTCGTCTAGCCCAGGGGCACAGACTCCTCTCCGTCTAGCCCAGGGGCACAGACTCCTCTCGTCTAGCCCAGGGGCACAGACTCCTCTCCGTCTAGCCAAGGAGCACAGACTCCTCTCCGTCTAGCCAAGGAGCACAGACTCCTCTCCGTCTAGCCAAGGAGCACAGACTACTCTCCGTCTAGCCAAGGAGCCAATAGCGGTGCGTGGGTAAAATCACCAGGAAGCCAGAAAAAAAGCCATATGACAATCTATGTGTTGTGATAATTACGTTGTTTGTTCTTTAACCTGTTAGTTCATATGTCTTGTCACCGTGATATATAGGCCTAAAGGCCGAGACAATAAGAAGACACAGTGGCAGAATAAATTCAACCACACATTTTGTTTTATTACAAAACCAGAGAGCAACATCTGTCTGGTGAAGTCCACAAAGTATTGTGCATGTACAATAACAGACAGTTACATGACCTACAGCATGGTCAAGCAAGTTAATGTTTCTGACATTTTCAGACCACTAAACAACTATTGATTTAGAACCACAGAGATTTACAGCAAGTCACAAAGAAAACAGGAGCTGCTTCCACTATTCCAGCACCATTTCAACTTCATAATTTCAACATCATCTTAGTTTAGTTTAATACAGTGACATCTAAAAGATACCAGAACTATTTAGTCCAATCAACGTAAGCTAGATATGTGTCTGTCCATGGTATTAATTTCTGTTTGTGTGTCGTGTGTGTGTGTGTGTGTGTGTAGGTGCAAGTAGAAAAAATGTTGACTTACACCAATGCCATCCTCCTCTTTCATGTTGCCTAAACCGCCTATGACTCTGTTATACAATACAGGTTTGTTGTTTTTGTTGTCCTAGGCTACCTGGCTAAATTGCTTACTTGCAAGCCTATCTTCCTTTCATGTTCAGCAATGTGCCAGGCCAGCTAGTTAACATTAGCATACTACATCTAGCTACATGTTCAACTTACATCCTCTCAGGCCAGTGGCACAATGTATGAATTTATGGTTGGATTACAGTCACCGTTATAATCATTAGCCAGTACGGAGAATTAAGTAAAACCACAAGTCCAAATCCCTATCTCCATCCATGGCTAATTTAGGAAAGGGAGATTTTAAGATACCTAGCTAGCCACCGGAGGAAAACAACACAACGAGATGGAACAATTCAAGTTTATTTCTGTCAATGATGTTTGGCTTCTGATATGAAGTGATTGGTCTGAAGCCAAATCCACACTGGCTTCTCTTTACACTGTTTTTTGGTGCACCAGGACAATTCACAACTGAGCATAGCGCAACGCTGATTGGCTAAATGCTTGCTGGCTTCCCTTGCATACAAGGCAATGAGCGACAACAATGTCATACTCTTTTTGACCAGACAGCATCAGATCGATACACTACTCATACTGAGAAAGAGAGGAGCTGTTTCGTTCGATAAGATGATTCTCCGGTGAGATGCATTCAGTTACTAGGCGAATTGAAGGACATTTAGGAAACACAAAGAGACGAAAGATATTGTTAAAATAAAAACAAATCTTGGTCTATTTTTCGGTTATCTTGGTCCAATACATGCCCCTGCAAGGAGCACAGACATACTGTATCTTCGTCTAGCCAAGGAGCACAGACATACTGTATCTTCGTCTAGCCAAGGAGCACAGACATACTGTATCTTCAGAGAGAGATCAATTATGATGACACTAACATTATGATCGACACTAACCATTATGATGACACTAACCATTATGATGATACTAACATTATGATGATTACTACCATTATGATGATACTAAACATTATGTGACACTAACCATTACGATGACACTACACATTATGATGAACTACATTAACACTAACCCTTATGATGATACTAAGCTATTATGATGACACTAACCCATTATGATGATACTAACCATATATGAACACTAACCTATTATGACATACTAACGACTACTAACTGCATTACGATGACACTAACCATTATGATGACACTAACCATTATGATGATAACTAATACTTACTGATACTATAGATGACACTAACGCATTATGATGATACTAACCAATTATGACACTAATATGAATACCATTTGATGACACTACCATTATACACTAACCATTACGATGATACTAACCATTATGATGATACTAACCTTATGTGATCACTACCATTATGATGACACTAACATACGATGACACTAACCATTATGATGATACTAACCATTATGATGACACTAACATTATTATGACACTAACCACATTATGACACTAACCATTATGATGACACTAACCATTATTACACTAACCATTATGATGATACTAACCATTATGATGACACTAACCATTATGATGATACTAACCATTATGATGACACTAACCATTATGATGACTCTAACCATTATGATGGACAACTAACCAATTATGATGAACTAACCTATTATGATGACTATAACCATTATGATGCCACTAACCATTATGACACTAAACCATTATGATGATACTAACCATTATGATGACACTAACCATTAGATGACATCTAACCATTATGATGACACTAACCATTATGATAATACTAACCCATTATGATGACACTAACCATTATGATGACTCTAACTGTCATTATGATGACTCTAACCATTATGATGATGATACTAACCATTATGACCACTAAACCATTATGACTAGTCACATAAATCCCATTATGATGACTCTAACCATTATGATGACTACTAACCCATTAGATGCACATAAACCATTATGATCACTAACCATCTATGATGATACTAACCATTTGATGAAACTAACCATTATTGATGACTCCTAACAATATGAACTCAACCTAAATGATCGCCACTAACCATTAATGACCTACATTAGACTGAACTAACCATTATGACACTAACCATTATGATGATACTAACCATTATGATGACATAACCATATTAGATGACACTAACCATTATGATGACACTAACCATTATGATAATACTAACCATTATTGATGACAACTAACCATTATGATGCCTTAACCATTATGATGACTCTAACCATTATGATGACTCTACCATAATTATGATGCCTACTAGACCATTATGACACTAACCATTATGATGATATTAACCATTACGATGAACACTAACCCATTACGATGACACTAACATTATGATGACACTAACCATTATGAATGATACTAACCTATATGATGACACTAACCATTATGATTACACTAACCATTATGATGACACTAACCATTATGATGAACACCTAACCATTATGATGACACTAACCATTATGATGACACAAACCATTAGAGAATACTACCATTATGATGAATACTAACCATTATGATGACACTAAACCATTATGATGATACTAACCATTATGATGACACTAACCATTATGATGATAACTAACCATTATGATGATACTAACCATTATGATGAACTAACCATTACTGATGACACTACCATTATGATGACACTAACCATTATGATGATACTAACCATTATGATGATACTAACCATTATGATGACACTAACCATTATGATGATACTAACCATTATGATGAACTAACCATTATGAGACACTAACCATTATGATGATACTAACCATTATGATGACACTAACATTATGATGATACTAACCATTATGATGAACTAACCATTATGATGAACAACCATTATGATACACTACCATTACGATGACACTAACCATTATGATGATAACCATTATGATGACTCTAACCATTATGATGACACTAACCATTATGATGACACAAACCATTATAATACTAAATTATTGATGATACTAACCATTATGATGACACTACACCATTATGATGTACACTAACCATTACGATGATACTAACCATTATGATGATACTAACCATTATGATGACACTAACCATTACGATGATACTAACATTATGATGAAACTAACCATTATGATGACACTAACCATTATGATGACTCTAACCATTATGATGATCCTACCATTATGATGAACACTGAACCATTATGATGACACTAACCATTATGATGAACAACTAACCATTATGACACTAACCATTATGATGACACTAACCATATGATGACCTAACATTATATGCATACATTCTGATACACTACCATTATGATGTCACTAACCATTATGAGCCTAACCATTATGATAACACTAACCATTATGATGATACTAACCATTATGATGACACTAACCATTATGACACTAACCATTATGATGATACTCTCATTATGAGGACACTAACCATTATGAGGACACTAACCATTATGATGACACTAACCATTAATGACACTAACCATTATGATGATACTAACCATTTGATGAACTAACATTATGATGATACTAACATTATGATGACACTAACCATTATGATGTGCATCTCCACACTGCAGATCAATGCATTATAATGTAACAAAACATTATTTAGTACTCAAATAAAGTATGTCTTGTATACAGTATTTACATATTTTCCAACAACAACATACTGCAATGTCCTACTTTTATTTTCCTTAAACTCCGACCATAACACTGGTTACATTGCGGACCTCTTTTGTTGACAATGGCTAGGGGTAGACTGCCCTGCCATTGAGACTGTGCCAGAGATGATTCTACTCCATTATGGCAACATGTCTATCTAAACATAGTCTTCAGATGCACCGCTTGTTGTCTGAGTCTCAGGTCGAGGCTGTAGTTGATTGGCCTCGTCAGGTGCAGGTACTTGTCTAGGCAGTGTGTCAGGTTCTGCTCGGTCAGTGTCTCTGTAACTTGTAGTCCATTGTCCTGACTGTGGTTGTAATCCACAGATTCACAAAAGAAACATGTCGCATGGCCCTCTTGCTACTCCTCCAGGACAACAGTATGGCCCTTCCTGTACACGACGGTCTATGGCCCTTCCTGTACAAACGACGTCTATGGCCCTTCCTGTACACGACGTCTATGGCCCTTCCTGTACACGACGGTCTATGGCCTTCCTGTACACGAACGGTCTATGGCCCTCTGTACACGACGGTCTATGGCCCTTCTCGTACACGACGGTCTATGGCCCTTCCTGTACACGACGGTCTATTATGGCCCTTCCTGTACACGACGGTCTATGGGCCCTTCCTGTAACGACGGTCTATGGCCCTTCCTGTAGCCACAACGGTCCTATTGGCCCTTCCTGTACACGACGGGTCTATGGCCCTTCCTGTACACACGTCTATGGCCCTTCCTGTACACGACGGTCTATGGCCGCTTCCTGTACACACGACGGTCTATGGCCCTTCCTGTACACGACGGTCTATGGCCCTTCCTGTACACACGACGGTCCTATTATGGCCCTTCCTGTACACGACGGTCTAACA
>NW_019943243.1:85606-105527 GCF_002910315.2 Salvelinus sp. IW2-2015 | reverse complement strand
GTCTAGCCAAGGAGCAAGCATCTGTATCTTCTCTAGCAGGAGCAAAGATGATAGTGTGTTCTGTCTGTGTGCTGTGATCTGGCTTGGCCCGTCTGAAAAGTCAGTGTTGCTTTTGTTGTCTCCCGGCAGTGATTTGACGTTCAAACATTTATGGAACATAATATCAACTATGTAGCTGAAATCATCTCATCATGGATGGTACATGTGAACTGAGGGTAATGGAATGTATGTTTCTATGGAGACCAGCTCACCATGGCATGGTAAATGTGACTGAGGGTAATGGAATGTATGTTTCTATGGAGACCAGCTCACCATGGCTGGTAAATGTGACTGAGGGTAATGGAATGTATGTTTCTATGGAGACGCAGCTCACATGGCATGGTAATGTGACTGAGGGTAATGGAATGTATGTTTCTATGGAGACCAGCTCACCATGGCATGGTACATGTGACTGAGGGTAATGGAATGTATGTTTCTATGGAGACCAGCTCATCCATGGCATGGTACATGTGCCTGAGGGTAATGGAATGTATGTTTCTGATGGACAGTATCTCTCTCCATCCTCTGGGAGTGTCCTCTTGGGGAAAATGGGGGAAAAACCCCCCCCCCCCCCCCCCCCCGGCCCCCCCCGCCACGGGCCCCCGCTTGACTTTTTTTTTTTCACGGCCGACCCAACCCCCCCCCCCCCACCCCGCGCCCATTGGGGGGGGGGCCGCCCCCCCCGCCCTCCCCAATGGGGGGTTTTCCGCTTGCGTTGGGGGATACACACCGGGAAAAAAAAAAGGGGGGGGGGGGGGGTTTTTTTAAAAAAAAAACCGTCAACTGGGATAGATTGTTCTCAACGTTAGGGGGGGGGGTTTCTATGGAGACGCAGCTCCACCAATGGCATGGTCCATGTGACTGAGGGTAATGGATGTATGTTTCTATGGAGACAGCTCACCATGGATGGTAAATGTGACTGAGGGTAATGGAATGTATGTTTCTTGGAGACCAGCTCACATGGCATGGTAATGTGACTGAGGGTAATGGATGAGTTTCTATGGAGACGAGCTCACATGCATGGTCATGTGGCTGATATGGCCCTTCCTGTACACGACGGTCTATGGCCCTTCCTGTACACGACGGTCTATGGCCCTTCCTGTACACGACGGTCTATGGCCCTTCCTGTACACGACGGTCTATGGCTCTGTTTCGAAGGTAGTTGACAACTTGTTCTGCGTTGGTTGCTGTAGCAGAATCATGTCACCTTGCTGGATTTTGCTTTCAGTTTCTCTCCTACATCTGATGGTGTGGTCCAGCTCCTGGCTGCATGTCGGCTGATAGCTCTGGCAGTTTGGTTCAAATTTGGCTGTTGAACAACAGTCAAATTGGTCACATACACATATTTAGCAGATGTTTTGGCAGGTGTAGCTAAATGTTTGTGTTCCTAGCTCCAACAGTGGAGTAGTATCTAATAATTCACAACAATACACACAAGTCTAAAGTAAAATCATGGAATTAAGAAATATGTAAATATTAGGACCAGCAATGTCTGAGTGGCATTGACTAAAATACAGTATATACATATGAAATGAGTAAAACAGTATGTAAACATTATTAAAGTGATCAGTGATTCCATGTCTATGTACATCACATTTGTCACTGTTGAGGGTGAGCCCCGTCTCCTGCAGTATCTCAGGACTTGGTGTCGTGGTTTTTGTTGTGTTCTTGTGTGTTCTTCCCAAACACAATGATATCATCTGAGATGTTGTGGACCCCCTCGATGTCTTGTAGGACTTGGTGGACGATGTGTTGATATGTCTCTGGAGCAGAGGAGACACCAAACATCAGTCTCTTGTAGGACTTGGTGGATGATGTGCTGTTTTGGCTCTGGAGCAGAAAAAAGCCACAAACCTGTTTGAGTCACAACTGTGGTCAGGGAACGAGACTGTGGTTTCAGTTTGAACTTGATGATATCTCCACTTTAGGCCCAGCTTTGAGAAGACCACGGCTCCTGACATGTCCTCCTGGATGTCGTCGATGGTGGGGACGGGGGTGTCGCTCCAGCAAAACAGCTTCATATTTGCTCTACACATGTCCTCACTGGATGTCGTCGATGGTGGGACGGGGTGTCCGTCCAGCACAACGGCTTTTCATTTGCTCTACACATGTCCTCTCTGGATTCGTCGATGGGGGGGACGGGGTGTCGCTCCAGCACAAACAGCTTCATTTGCTCTACACATGTCTCCTGGATGTCGTCGATGGTGGGGACGGGGGTGTCGCTCCAGCACAACGCTTCATTTGCTCTACACATGTCCTCTCCTGGATGTCGTCGTATGGTGGGGGACGGGGGTGTCGCTCCAGCACAAGGCTTCATTTGCTCTACACATGTCCTCCTGGATGTCGTCGATGGTGGGGATGGGGGTGTCGCTCCACGCAACAGGCTTCCATTTGCTCTCCACGCTTGTCAACACATACTCTGATGTCACCGGTGTTTCTTGTGTACTAACAACTAATGGTTGAAGGTCCATCATCTTCTTCTTCATCCATGTCCTCTAGCTCATTCATCTTCTCTTCTATCCAATGTCCTCTAGCTCGTTATCTTCTACTTCATCCATGTCCACTAGCTCATTCATCTTCTCTTCTTATCCATGTCCACTAGCTCGTTCGTTCTCTTCATCCATGTCCTCTAGCTCGTTCATCTTCTCTTCATCCATGTCCACTAGCTCGTTCGTCTTCTCTTCATCCATGTCCTCTAGCTCGTTCATCTCTCTTCATCCATGTCCACTAGCTTCGTTCATCTTCTCTTCATTCCATGTCCTCTAGCTCGTTCATCTTCTCTTCAACCATGTCCTCTAGCTCGTTATCTTCTCTTCATCCATGTCCTCTAGCTCGTTCGTCTTCTCTTCATCCATGTCCTCTAGCTCGTTGTCTTCTCTTCATCCAGTCCTCTAGCTCGTTCATACTCTCTTGCATCCATGTCCTCAAGCTCGTTCGTCTTCTCTTCATCCATGTCCTCTAGCTCATTCATCTTCTCTTCATCCATGTCCTCTAGCTCGTTCATCTTCTCTTCATCCATGTCCTCTAGCTCATTCATCTCTCTTCATCCATGTCCTCAAGCTCGTTCATCTTCTCTTCATCCATGTGCTCTAGGCTCGTTCGTCTTCTCTTCATCCATGTCCTCTTAGCATCATTCATTTTCTCTTCATCCATGTCCTCATAGCTCATTGTCTTTCTCTTCATCCATGTCCCTCTATGCTCATTCATGCTTCTCTTCATCCATGTCCTCTAGCTATTCATCTTTCTTCATCCATCCGTCCTCTAGCTCATTCATCTTCTCTTCATCCATGTCCTCTAGCTCGTTCGTCTTCTCTTCAATCCATGTTTCCTCCTAGCTTCATTTCATCTTCTCTTCATCCATGTCCTCTAGCTCATTCGTCTTCTCTCATCCATGTCCTCTAGCTCATTCATCTTTCTCTTCATCCATGTCCTCTAGCTGGTTCGTCTTCTCTTCATCCATGTCCTCTAGCTCATTCATCTTCTCTTCATCTCCCATGTCCTCTGCTCGTTTTTGTCTTTTCTCTCTTTCAAAAATCCATGTCCTCCTAGCTCTTCATTCTTCTCTTCATCCATGTCCTCTAGCTCGTTCATCTTCTCTTCAATCCATGTCCTCCTATGCTCTTCAAAATCTTCTCTTCATCCCATGTCCTCTAGCTCATTCATCTTCTCTTCATCCATGTCCTCTAGCTCGTTCGTCTTCTCTTCATCCATGTCCTCTATCTCATTCATCTTCTCTTCAACCAGCTTCCTGATACTGAATGGTATTTTGCTTACTGGATGTATAACAGGTGTGACAGTCTCATCTACATGAATTCCTAACTGGAAGTCTTTCAATTTTCCCATCCCTGTGAAACAGTCTTTTGTATTCCTCCTGCAGTGCAGCTTTGAATGTCTGAGTGTCATCATCTTGGACTGAGTTTGTGTGCCTTTGGTCCTATGTGCAAAATGCCAAGAGCAACTGCTGTTATCTTTCCCAGTACATATGTCTCTTTCCCAGTACAGATGTCTGTGCATCTTTCATGACTAGAATGTCTGCAGTGACTGACTCAGAACTAACAACTGTTAGTTGGCAGTGAACAAGCTCTCAAAAGGCTTCAACTTCCTTGGCGTACACATCACTGAAAAACTGAAATGGTCCACCCACACAGATAGTGTGGTGAAGAAGGTCGCAACAGCGCCTCTTCAACCTCAGGAGGCTGAAGAAATTTGGCTTGGTACCTAAAACCCTCACAAACTTTTACAGATGTACAATTGAGAGCATCCTGTCAGGCTGTATCACCGCCTGGTACGGCAACAGCACTGCCCACAACCGCAGGGCTCTCCAGAGGATGGGGGGGGGGGGGATCAGCCACCCGAGCCACTGCCTGTTCACTCCGCTATCATCCAGGCAGCGAGGTCAGTACAGGTGCATCAAAGCTGGGACCAAGTGACTGAAAAACAGCTTCTTTCTCAAGGCCATCAGACTGTTAAACAGCCATCACTAGCCAGCTACCACCCGGTTACTCAACCCTGCACCTTAGAGGCTGCAGCCCTATATACATAGACATGGAATCACTGGTCACTTTAAATGGAAAACTAATCACTTTAATAATGTTTACATACTGTTTTACTCATTCATATGTCTATACTGTACTCTCCTGTATTTTTTGTCAATGCCACTCAGACATTGCTCATCCTAATATTTATATATTTCTTAATTCCATTCTTTTACTTTTGTATTTGTGTGTATTGTTGTGAATGATATACTACTGCACTGTTGGAGTTAGGAACACAAGAATTTTGCTACACCCGCAATAACATCTGCTAAATATGTGCATGTGACCAATAACATCTGCTAAATATGTGCATGTGACCAATAACATCTGCTAAATATGTGCATGTGACCAATAACATCTGCTAAATATGTGCATGTGACCAATGAAATTTAATTTGATTTGAACCGCTAATGGTTGTGTTGAACCATATGGGTAAAGTCTCTTGGAATTTGGTTTCAATTGCACATTGCATTTGGTCTGCAAATGACTGAATGTTGCTGTGCCACAATATTACAGCTAACCCCAGAGTCAATTAGCATGTTACCTGGCTGGCCATTGACTAATAACTGTATTTTAGCAACATCAGTAGTGCTGGGAAGTGTGAACACATGTTCATCATTGTCATTGTCCGTTTTATTTTGTATAGCACGTATGTTTGTAACTGGATTTTTATTCTGTTTTGTCTTTGTCCTGCACATTTTGGAGAAATGTCTATCTTTGCCACATTTGTTGCATTGTTTACCTTTTGTGATGGAACTTGCCTCTCCTCTATGGCCCTCCTCAACACATCTAAAGCATTTTACAGTGTGGTCATCATTAGATGGCTTGTCGTCCTCAATACATCTGAAGAATTTTACAGTGTGGTCATCATTAGATGGCTGTCCTTGTCGTGGAATATTCTAATCAAGTGAAAGAGACTTTGTCATTTCTTCAAACAATCCTCTTTATTCGATATCGATTCATTATTCCAATAATGAAACTGGTCGATCCCACCACACACTCTTGAGTGTTGGACCGAGAGTTCCACCAGCAGAACTAAGCCACAGCATTTTATAGTTAAGACACATCCTCCTGAATAGGTGACAAACAACAGATGTGTGGAATGAGTCAAAAGGTTAGGATTGTTATGAAAGAAATGAATAATTCACAGCAGACAATATCTGCTGTGAAGACTGTTCTCATTGTATAGAAACCAGGGTTTGGCCCCCCAAGACGAGGTTCTCCTTATCAGCTATTCGTAAAAGATCTCGTCCCTGGTACTTTACACCCACAC
Source organism: Salvelinus sp. IW2-2015 (assembly GCF_002910315.2). Taxonomy (NCBI): domain Eukaryota; kingdom Metazoa; phylum Chordata; class Actinopteri; order Salmoniformes; family Salmonidae; genus Salvelinus; species Salvelinus sp. IW2-2015. The sequence goes on along the minus strand of NW_019943243.1, from coordinate 99,680 downwards.
AGACACTAATTCAGTCTATAAAATGCAGACTCAGTCAGACCGGAGACATCTCCCTCACATGCACCACTTGTCATAGAATGGAAAATGTGGCTGTTGGTTTTATCACCTAGCCATCATTTAATCATTTGACAGCCCAAGCAGAGGCTCAACTGAGTTCACACAGACACAGATGAGAGAGTTATGAGAACTCTATTCTATAGCATGAAACAACCATTCAATGCATAAACAGTATTATAACATAATCTTGTCATTTTTCTACCATACCATCCTGACCACATCTGAAGCATTTGACAGTGTGGTCATCATTGGATGGCTTGTCCTCCTGACCACATCTGGAGATTTTGGTCTCCCGAGTGGCGCAGCGGTCTAAAACACCACATCTCAGTGCTTGAGGCGTCACTACAGACGACCTGGTTCAAATCCAGGCTGTATCACAACTGGCTGGGATTGGGAGTCCCATAGGGTGGTGCACAATTGGCCCAGCGTCGTCCAGGTTTGGCCGGTGTGGCTGTCATTGTAAATAAGAATTTGTTCTTAACTGACTTGTCTAGTTAAATAAAGGTTAGAAAAAAAATATTGGGACAGCGTGGTCATCATTAGATGGTTCTTGTTAGATGAAGAACATTGTGTTCCCTTCCCGTCTGGGTTATTTTTGTTCTTTTCCCCTTTTGAATTGCATTGATATTGTCTTTCCGTTGTGGCCGCCTGCTGGTCAACAGCCTCCATTGTTCTTGTCTTTCCATTGTGGCCGCCTGCTGGTCAACAGCCTCCATCGTTCTTGTCTTTCCATTGTGGCCGCCTGCTGGTCAACAGCCTCCATTGTTCTTGTCTTTCCATTGTGGCCGCCTGCTGGTCAACAGCCCTCCATTTGCTTCATTTTGTCTGTTCCATTGTGTCCGGCCTGCTGGTCAACAGCCTCCATTGTCTTTGTCTTTCCATTGTGGCCGCCTGCTGGTCAACAGCCTCCATGTTCTTGTCTTCCATTGTGTCCGCCTGCTGGTCAACAGCCATCCATTGTTCTTGTCTTTCCATTGTGGCCGCCTGCTGGTCAACAGCCTCCATTGTTCTTGTCTTTCCATTTTGTTGCGCCTGCTGGTCAACAAGCCTCCATTGTTCTTGTCTTTCCATTGTGTCCGCCTGCTGGTCAACAGCCTCCATTGTTCTTGTCTTTCCATTGTGGCCGCCTGCTGGTCAACAGCCTCCATTGTTCTTGCTCTATCCATTGTGTCCGCCTGCTGGTCAACAGCCTCCATTGTTCTTGCTCTATCCATTGTGTCCGCCTGCTGGTCAACAGCCTCCGTTGTTCTTGCTCTATCCAATGTGTCCGCCTGCTGGTCAACAGCCTCCATTGTTCTTGCTCTATCCATTAGAGCGGTGAGAGCGAGGACCCTCTCACATAGATGCCGCTTGCGCAACACATTTGAGTGACACTGGTCCCTTAATCACATGTAGCAGCCAACTGTTTGTCTACTCACAAACGTGTCCACTGATTTCCCCCTGCGCTTGTTCAGCTTGCCTAAACAAATGTCTCTTATAGGGAATGTTTCTTTTTTTTGTGGAATGAAGTACTCGTTTAGATTTGTCAATGCGATCTCATAGTCCTTGTCTTCCCCCATGTCCTCTAACGTGGTGAATATATTCTGCTCATCCCAACCTCCCAAGTGCAATACAAAAGCTTGTTTTCATGCTGCATCTTTGACTCCTGAATCAGTGATGAACAGTTTGAAACTAGTAATCTATTTTGCCCATAGCAAACCAACACTGGCTGGGTCTGAATGCACATCAAACAGCGGAAGAGAAGTTAAGTTCAGTGCCATTGTTCTTAGCTTCTTTTGCTAGCTAGCACATTTGTTTGCTAGTTAGCTCTGTTAACTGAATGGTTTGGCTAGATTTCCATGAAAAGTCCCTTTACAAATGAACTTTTCCTGCACTCACCCAGCTTCTTGAGTGGATAATATTTATTTTATTTCCATATCATCGTCGCCATTTGTAATGTATCGACTTGCCTCACAGGAATCATTGACCTGTACTATATTCCTGGCCTCAAAACCCATCCAACTGCATACCCCAAGCCTCCTCCGTTCCTCACGTGCCTCATAGTCCCCGCTGGTATGTCACCGCTAGGTGTCACTAATACACTACAGATGCCTACCAGGTATTTGCTTTGGTCACCTGTTGAATGATTTCACATCAGTACTGAAAAGGGACATTTCAAAGACTCAAGGAGAGGAATCCATTACTGTCCAGCCCTCCCAAACACAAAACAATATACTTCCGAAGTCTTAAGGTACAACTGGGGTTTGAACCGGCAACCATTCTCCTGTTAAAGAGGACGATGTTACTGGATCAAACAACTTCACGGTCAGCCAGCTAACCCGTCGCTTCATTAAAGATGAAGGAATACCCCCCCACCTGAGGGCACACACGCACGCACCGCATGCACACACACGCACACATGCGCGCACATGCACAGATGGAAACTTTGTTTTGGTTCTGACCTGACTTCAGAAGAGTTTGACACAGACACCATCAACTCTCTCATTATCTAACACAACGAGACACTCACAGACCTGACGATCAAAAGAAAAGAACAGGTTCTGCTCTCTCTCTTTCCCCCTTTCTCTTTCTACTCTGTCTGTCCGTCTCTCCTCTGAGCGCAGTCAGGACATCAAAGGGGTCAGTAGCGAAATGAGGGCTATCTAAATGGAAAACATAAGAGCAGTGAGTGAAGCTGTAATCTCTGCCTCCATGCACTGTAATGATGTCTTGAGAGATGCGGTGGTGGTACTCTGAAAGGGCAGTTTAAACAGATAAAAGAAGCTAGTGTGTCAGTAAACAGACATGTTATCTTTGTTCAAGCATGATGAAGACCTGCAGTAGTGGAAAATGCTGCTCATATCACGGCCAGGCATACAGCTGAGTAGCCTTATGGAGTACTGAGAGAGAGAACTTCAGACACCTCCACTGAGTACTGAGAGAGAGAACTTCAGACACCTCCACTGAGTGCTGAGAGAAGAACTTCAGACACCTCCACTGAGTACTGAGAGAGAGAACTTCAGACACCTCCACTGAGTACTGAGAGAGAGAACTTCAGACACCTCCACTGAGTCCTGAGAGAGAACTTCAGACATCTCCACTGAGTACTGAGAGAGAGAACTTCAGACACCTCCACTGAGTACTGAGAGAGAGAGAACTTCAGACACCTCCACTGAGTACTGAGAGAGAACTTCAGACACCTCCACTGAGTACTGCCCTTCATCTCCCAATACAAGCCCTCTCTCTCTCTCTCTCTCTCTCTCTCTCTCTCTCTCTCTCTCTCTCTCTCTCTCATTACCCCTCTCAATTCTCTCCTTCCCTCTGTTTATCTAAGGTGAAAGCAGGGAATGGAGAAAGAAAACAGTATGATATCAGACCCGTTCAGTTCACAGTACATGCTAAACTCTTCTTCCCCCTGCTGTAGACAGATCTAATAACTTTTAATTCGATTCAGAGGGTAAAACCAGGACTTCTCCAACAGTTCACGGAAAGAACGGTACACTCACTCGTTCCAACAGTGAAAAGGAAAACAATATTATTAGCAAAGGATTCCAATAAACCTCATTTGCTGTATTGTGGAACATCAAGGTAAACAAATAGCTGTTTAAGGGATACAGTGTGGATTACACCATGCACTGTGCCCCAGCCCTTAAATTACACAGTTCCCAAAATAATAATCTCAATGTGTGATGATGAGAGAAGACACACCACACAAACCACACATACAGGCAGGCCAGGGAAGGCTCCTCAGAGGAGGAAGGGGAGGACCATCATCCTCAGTGAATTTCATAAAAATAAGATTAAAACATTTTAAAAGTTTTAAAAGTTTTAGATAAAACTATACAAAATATAATCACCTGTCACCAAATAATTGATTAAAACACACTGTTTTGCAAAGAAGGTCCACAGTAGCATCAACAGCACTCTGTAGGGTAGCACCATGGTGTAGCCGGAGGACAGTTAGCTTCCATCCTCCTCTGGGTACATTGACTTCAACTTTTTCCTTTCCCCATTTTTTTTTTTTTACATTTCAAAGAGACAGCATTCAAGAGGCTAACATTCCTAGCTTTATTTGAGACATTAGGAGGTGAAGTGAGAGCACTTCAGTGGTTTTGTGTGTGCCTGTGTGAGTGCGTGTGTGGTGCTCTGATGGCAGCTGATCCACTGGTGATGTGATCAGTGGGGATGGAAAGCAATTTGCTTCGTGGGTAGAGAGCTTTGGTAACCGCTGGTAACCACTGTGTAGAGCCAGGTTTATGGGATGGTGACAGTCAGAAAACACAGACCAGGTGTAAAGAGACCTCCTCTATGTTGAGAACTCTTTACAACTGTTCATAAGTGTTCATAAGTGTTCATAAGTGTTCATTAGTACAGCCACACAGTGCCTTCATAAAGTATTCATACCTCTTGAATTATTCCACATGTTGGTGTTTCAGCCTGAATTCAAAATGGATGAAATAGATTTCTTTCTCTCACCCATTTACACACAATACCCCATATTTACAAAATGTATTAAAAATGAAATACAGAAATATCTGTATTTCTGACACTCAGGAACTTTCACTGTCTTCTTGGTAAGCATCTCTAGTGTAGATTTGGCCTAAACTGGTTTCCCTCTAGGAATTTGCCTGGGCTCCATTCCGTTAAATTTTTTATGCTGATAAACTCCCAAGTCCTTGACGATTACAATCATACCCATAACATGATGCAGACACCACTATGCTTGAAAGTATGGAGAGTGATACTTAGTAATGTGTTGTACTGAATTTGCACCAAACATAGCACTTTTGTATTCAGGACAAAAAGTTAAATTGCTTTGCCACATTAGTGCCTTGTTGCAAACAGGATGCATCCGTCTTCATCGACCCGGCCAAGGCTTTCGACTCTGTCAATCACCGTATTCTTATCGACAGACTCGGTTTCTCTAATGACTGCCTCGCCTGGTTCGCTAACTACTTCTCAGATAGAGTGCAGTATGTCAAATCGGAGGGCCTGTTGTCCAGACCTCTGGCAGTCTCTATGGGGGTGCCACAGGGTTCAATTCTCGGGCCGACTCTTTTCTCTGTATATACAGTTGAAGTCGGAAGTTTACATACACATTAGCCAAATACATTTAAACTCAGTTTTTCACAATTCCTGACATTTAATCAGAGTAAAAATTCCCTTACAGATAATTGTGTGTGTGGGGTACAGCAATGAGGTATTCATTCAAAAATCCTGTTAAACATTACTATTGCACAGAGTGAGTCCATGCAACTTATTATGTGACTGTTAAAGCTACTTTTTACTCCTAACTTATTTAGGCTGGCCATAACAAAGAGGTTGAATGCTTATTGACATTTCAGCGTTTAATGTTTTATTAATTTGTACAAAATTAAAAAACATAATTCCACTTTGACGTTATGGGGTATTGTGTGTAGGCCAGTAACAAAAACATATCAATTTAATAAATGTTTAATTTCTCCCTCCCTTCCTTGCTCCTTCCTCCTCTTTGGTCACACAAAAAAATCTGAACCAAAGTGAGCTAGGCCTAATCATCTGTGTATAATGAAGTCTGTTAGTTTACTTTGTCAGTATCTTGTCATAATTAACAGACTGACATGCAGGCACACACACACACATGCGTGCACACACACACACACACACACACAACACACACACACCACACACACACACACACACACACACACACACACACACACACACACACACACACACACACACACACACACACACACACACACACACACACACACACACACACACACACACACACACACACACACACACACACACACACACACACACGACACACAGAATGCTTCCCTCTTAGATCAGAAGTACATGGGGTCAGACAGCAATTAAAATGGTGGCGTGTCCTCAGGGTGGTGAGACTACTGACATGTGTTACCCTGAACAGTCTATAATGAGGGCTGAAGATATTTAAAAGTCTGAGTCTAACCCTCTGGTACACCTTGTTTTATATCTCATTACAGTTTTTTTGAATTGCTTACACACTAAAATAAAAAGTAGTACACTATTAGCAAAACCTTACACTCAAGAAGCAAAACATCAGCCCATATTTGCACAACTATAAGCACATTGTCAACTCACACTTGTTGCAAAACTCTACACACAGTGATTTGCAAAACACTAAACACACTTAACATACATTACACACAAAAATCTATCATGAAGTCCAGTCCTTGCAATACCAAAGCACTGACTGTCAAATTACCACACCGTCCAACCAATTGGTTCAACACAGTCATCAAGTGTGCAAACACTCGTTTGCTTAATTGTAGACACACCAATCAGGTGTATAAGCACTATAAAAAGCAGCAGGTGAGTTCATCGTGCTTCAAGCACAATGCAAAGAGTCAGAGAAAGAGTAAACGAGAGGAGGAGGAAGACAAAGAAGTTGCTCAAAGAGGACCGAATCTGACAAATGAGATCCGCGCAACACTGGTTGACCACGTTGTCAACCACGGCCTGACGCTGAGGGAGGCTGGACTGCGAGTACAGCCAAATCTAAGCCGATATACAGTGGCAAGTGTGGTGAGAACATTTCGACTGGAAAATAGGTATTGTAAAAATATCATCATATCAAAAACATCTGCACGGTTTCAGTAACTGCTTACAGTACTGTATTCTATGCACTATCAGCACTTCTGTTACAGTACTGTATTCTATGCACTATCAGCACTTCTGTTACCTTTTCCTGTGAAATTACTGTACTATTGTATACAGTTTTTTTTTTCTACATAGGATTGAGGGTCAGGGACGACAAGGGGGAAGGCCTCCTATGTTCACAGAACAGCAAGAGAGGGAGATAGTAAACATGGTTTTGGCCAACAATGCTATAACACTCAAGCAGCTCCAAGCTAACATTGTCAATAACCACGCCATTTTCAACGATATCCATCAGGTCTCAACATCAACACTGGCACGCATTCAAAAAAAAAAAAARCATATTCAAATGAAGCAAATTTATCGAGTGCCTTTCGAGCGCAATTCCGAAAGGGTGAAACGACTGCGGCATGATTATGCAGAGGTATGTATTCACTTTAGCAGTGTGATCTTGCATACTGTCTCATAATCTTTTACTGTACTGTAATATGTATACTAGATCTACACTGAACTACACAATTTTGCCTGACACTGTTTTTCAGAGAGTTTTACGAATGGATGGAGAGGAGATCCAGCATGAGTTCATTTACGTAGATGAGGCTGGGTTCAACCTGACGAGAACACGAAGGAGGGGAAGAAACATCATTGGCCACAGGGCTATAGTCAATGTCCCAAGGCAACGTGGGGATAATATAACACTCTGTGCAGCCATTACACAGAATGGGGTCCTCCACCGCCATGCCCATATGGGCCCTTACAACACAGCACTCATACTTACATTCTTGGACCAATTGCACAACATAACAGCAGCAAATCAAATCGATCATATGCAATACATTGTTGTCTGGGACAATGTGTCTTTCCACCGCTCTGCTCTGGTTCAGAACTGGTTTCAGCAACATCCACATTTCACCGTCCTATATCTTCCACCATACTCTCCATTCCTCAACCCTATAGAAGAGTTTTTCTCGGCATGGCGGTGGAAGGTATATGATCTCCGTCTCCAGGCTGAGGTACCCCTCATCCAAGCCATGGAGGAGGCCTGTGACCAGATGGAGGTAGCAGCAATGCAAGGATGGATTCGTCATTCAAGACGTTTCTTTCCAAGGTGTCTTGCTAATGACAACATTGCCTGCGATGTTGATGAAATTCTCTGGCCAGATCCAGCTAGGCGAAGAGACAATGTCTAGTTATTTTTTATTTTATTTTTTTGAACTTACAATACGTAAAGTGATGTTTGGTTACAGTATTATGAATCTCCATGTCAACATTTTGGGCGTGTTGAGAAATAAATGAGTTTCTTCAGTCTGCAACATTGGTCTTGTGTAGTGTTTGGTGAATKKACATTATATTTGTACTTTGTTGATAGTAGCCTACTCTAATCATAGGGAAGTAGAAGTGCTAAAAGTGTTTTAGGTTTATCACAGCAGAGTGTAACTCGTGCAAACAGAGTATAGTAATGTGAAACGTGTGTGTTTCATATGGTAATAAAGTGTGGTTTTTAAAAAGAAGTGTATAGTTTTTACAAGAGTGTTTAATTTTGCAAAGGATCTGTAGTGTTTTGCTAATTGGGTGTGTGGTTGTGGTAATTGTGTGTAGTGTTTTGAAAACACGGGCCCTGTTTTGAAAATCGTGCTTAAGCAATCAAAAAAAACTGTAAAACCCCACTAGGCTACCAAACACTACATTCCTTAAATATTGTGTTGTTTATCTGATGACTATTATTTATTTAATCCACTAACTATGTTTTAATTGTTACTCGATTTAAATTAGTCATGTAACAATTAACTCATTAGGAATTTGGGGCACCATGGGAAGAGTTGCTTAACGAGTTAGCATCTCCATTAAACTCAAGATGATATGTAAGATATATCGATAACAGTTTGTACTGTTAGTCATTTATTAATCATTACCTCATATCAGTCTCATTCTGAATGTTGCACACTTCTTGAATCCACAAGAACCCCAGCCTTTTCTGATTATTCAGTTCCACACAAATTGATTTAATTATTTATTTACTAACTAACTAAATAATAACACGGAATACACATACACACTTACATGAGACAAAAGTCCCTAGTGGACTGACAAGATATGACGGCTTGAATCACAATGGAGAGGAGGTGGGGAAAGACAGAGATAGAGAAAGGGACATTTTTATCGTGGATGCATTCTATAACTATTCTCACATTAATCATATACCTTGCACATGAACCACCGCCCGTCTCGGTAAGAAATGTAATGTATTTACGTGTAGATGTCTTTGCTCGTTGTCTCTGTTGCAACCAATCAATCCTTCTGTGGGAAAGACTCGATGGGTGTAAGGCTCTGGTTGTCCACCAGAGGTCACAATGTCCTTCTTAGTTGTCTGTGGCGTCAATGATTCAGCAGTGATTGTCTGATGTGAGCTTCTCACCTCTTTTCTCGGGTAGATAGTCAAAGTTCTAGATCCCTTTACATGCACAGCTGCAGACTGTCAAGTGTTCTGGTCTAGTCTTTATCTTCTTCACCTCGTGTGGAGAAAGTTTTAAATATTTTCAGCCGTGTAGCCACAGCTACACATTTTCTGGTCTTAGAGTTTCAACCATTTGTTACGTTTAGCTCACGCTTCAAGTCTGCTGGTCTGGTATGTTAATTCCTAGCGAGTCCAATTAAGCACTCGGGTCGAAAAAGGGCGGTTCCATCACACTGAGATGCTCTTCTGACCTCATTCTCGGCGTGGCTTAGCTAATGTGCAACGGACATGAAACTATGGTCTCGTTAGTGAACTAAAATCACATTCCTATCTTGACAAAAATACTTCAATCATTCTTCATATTCAAATCAAATCAAATCAAGTTTATTTTATATAGCCCTTCGTACATCAGCTAATATCTCGAAGTGCTGTACAGTGTGTGTTGTGTGTGTGTGTGTGTGTGTGTGTGGTGTGTGTGTGTGGTGTGGTGTGTGTGTGTGTGTGTTGGTGGTGTGTGTGTGTGTGTGTGTGTGTGTTGTGTGTTGTGGTGGTGTGTGTGTGTGTGTGTGTGTGTGTTGTGTGTGAGTAATAGGACTTGTTCTCTTGTCACTTCATCGGACCTGACCTCGGCCACATTCCGTCCCTCCTCAATGGAACCAGCCTGTGTTCTTGCTTACAGTCAGTCGAGTTTATCTGTGGATAAATCAGAATGGACATCCCTGTGGTCAGGTATTAGGTTACCATCTCTCATCTTTCTCAATGTGACGCCCCCCAATGCTACACCCCGCCCCTTTGTCCTGGACCACCCTCTTTACAGTTGTAAACTTTGGTTCCTTGTCACCTTCATTCTGAACCCGACCTCGCGCCCACAGTCCTCACTCCTCCCTAATCCACAGCTATCCAACCTTATCAGTGACTGAACAGGACTGTTACCCCTTTTGGCCCTTTCCATAGGATTCCTGAGATTGAACAATAAACCTTAACCATCGTAACGTAGTTGTAGTATAGTAAACCACTGATTAAGTATATTATTTAGAATCCAACACCTTGCACGGCTACAACTCCTATCTGGGGTCAATGACGTGGCTGATGGGCTTGTCCTTGGTCTTGCCAAAGCAGTGCAGATTAAAAAAAAATAAAAAAATTGTTACAAATGATTTCCTTCTGAAACCTTTAATGACAACACAACCAGACATTAATATTAAGAGAGATCGCTTATATTTCGTCAATCTGTACTACAGGTCACTGAACTTTTACTTACCACTTTTAACCCAACACCTGCCACAAGGCGGCGCTGCTTGTTTGGGGGGGGGGGGGCGGGGGCTAAGTGAATTGCGCTCAACAGAGCACAACGACAGGCAAGGGCATCTAGGTTGATACGCTCTCTCCACTTGGCTTCCAGTTGAAGCTCGCATCGCGCTCCAAGACCATGGATGCTTGCCTACGGAGCTGGAGAGGGAAGACACCTCTAGTACGCCTCAGGCTCTGATCAGGCCCTACACCCAAACAGGGCACTGCGTTCATCCACCTCTTGGCCTGCTCGCCTCCCTACCACTGAGGAAGTACATGTTTCCCGCTCAGCCCAGTCAAAACTGTTCGCTGCTCTGGCACCCCAATGGTGGAACACAAACTCCCTCACGACGCCAGGGCACAGCGGAGTCAATCACCACCTTCCGAGACACCTGAAACCCCCACCTCTTCAAGGAATACCTAGGATAGGATAAAGTAATCCTTCTGACCCCCCCCCCCCCCTTAAAAGATTTAGATGCACTATTGTAAAGTGGTTGTTCCACTGGATGTCATAAGGTGAATGCACCAATTTGTAAGTCGCTCTGGATAAGAGCGTCTGCTAACGTGACTTAATGTAAATGTAAATGTATACCAGCAACCCTCCGAGTTGGCCAGCCTCACTTCGCGACGCAGATTTTTTTCCATCAGACCTAGGATTCAAAATGGCAACCTTGCCGGGTTGCTGGGCTCTCACCTCTCTAACCACTAGGCTAGATATTTTGTCCTTAAGTTAAACCATAAGGTGGCTGTTGAGACTGGTTTGCACTGGGCGCACAGCAGGGAGGTTACATTAACCCTGGGTACACTTTGGCGACTGGTGGATTTCGCACAGCATGAGGCTATTTCAATAGCACCTGAGCGTAGCACACACCACACACAAATTAACCAGGTCACTTTAGGCTTCAGGGGGATTTGCACCAAACTAGGGGAAACGCAGAGAAGAATCCTTGCCATGGGCGTAGATCACAGTATGAAAACTGAGATATAGGAGAGAGTAAAAGAGAGCGTGCTGCGCTCTCTCAGTGTGTCTGTTTCTAGAAGGGTTGAGGACGAGAAGCAGGTTGGCGCGAGAGAGAAACGCAGGTCGGCGGAGAGAGGAACGCAGAGTTGGGCGATGAGAGGAACGCAGGTCGGCGGGAGAGGAACGCAGGTCGGCGGAGAGAGGACGCAGGTCGGCGGAGAGAGAGAAACGCAGGTCGGCGGAGAGAGAAACGCAGTGGCGGAGAGGGAACGCAGGTCGGCGGAAGAGAGGAACGTCAAGGTGTCGGCGGAGCAGAGGAACGCAGGTCGGCGGAGAGAGAGAGGCAAGTTGCCGGAGAGAGGAACGGCAGGTTGGCGGAGAGACGAACGCGGGTCGGGGGAGAGAGAACGCAGGTCGGCGGAGAGAGGAACGCAGGTCGGCCGGAAGAGAGGAAACGCAGGTCGGCGGAGAGAGGAACGGCAAGTTGCGCGGAGAGAGGAACGCAGGTTGGCGGAGAGACGAACGCGGGTCGGGGAGAGACGGAACGCAGGTCGGCGGGAGAGAGGAACGCAGGTCGCGGAGAGAGGAACGCAGGTCGGCGGAGAGAAGGAGCGAAGGTTGGGGAGAAGGACGGAACTGGCGAGGTTGGGGAGAGAGCGAACGCAGTTGGCGGAGAGACGAACGCAGGTTGACGGAGAGAGGACGCAGGTTGGCGGAGAGAGGAACGCAGGTTGGCGGAGAGAGGAACGCAGGTTGGCGGGATGAGAACGCAGTTGCGGAGAGAGGAGCGCAGGTTGGCGGAAGAGGACGCAGGTTGGCGGAGAGACGCAACGCAAGGTTGGCGGAGAGACGAACGCGGGTCGGGGGAGCAGAGGAACGCAGGTCGGCGGAGAGAGGAACGCAGGTCGGCGGAGAGAGGAACGCAGGTCGCGGAGAGAGGAGCGCAGGTTGGCGGAGAGAGGAACGCAGGTTGGCGGAGAGAGACGAACGCAGGTTGGCGGAGAGACGAACGCAGGTTGACGGAGAGAGGAACGCAGGGTTGGCGGAGAGAGGAACGCAGGGTTGGCGAGAGAGGATACGCAGGTTTGCGGAGAAGGAACGCAGGTTTGGCGGAGAGAGGAGCGCAGGTTGGCGGAGAGAGGAACGCAGGTTGGCGGAGAGACGAACGCAGGTTGGCGGAGAGACGAACGCGAGGTTGGCGGAGAGACGAACGCAGGTTGGCGGAGAGAGGAACGCAGGTTGGCGAGAGAGGAACTCAGGTTGGCGGAGAAAGGAACGCGTAGTTGGCGGAGAGAGGAACGCAGGTTGGCGGAGAGACGAAACCAAGCAGTTGGCGGAGAGAGGAAGCAGGTTGGCGGAGAGAGGAACGGCAGGTTGGCGGAGAGGGAACGCAGTGTTGGCGGAGGGGAACGCAGGTTGGCGGAGAGATTTTCTCTCCCTCCCTTAAAAGTGAGTTGAAATGAAAAGTGACGTGTTGAGGGAACACATGGCATCTGCTCCAGTGACTAGTGATATCATGGCGCACAAAGTATTGGCCATCCTAGAAAGAATACCTGAGCATCTGAAAGGAGATTGAGTGGTCTAACCAGAATATAGAATGATAACATAGCGACACATTTTTTCTGTAATGAGTTGGGTTTTGCGTCTGTGCACCATACACAAGCTGAGTGATGCCACACGCAGTTCAAGCTCTTTAGATTTCGGTCAATACTTGTAATGTCGCACTTTTTGTGAACCTAGATTGCGGTCGAGCTCAGACATCACCATCGCGCCAGGGCACCTGTGCACAGTATATCGTAAATCTCCGAAGTATCGACAAAAAAATTAATGGTGTTTAAACATATGGGTTCGGCAAAAGTAGAGCGATCCAGCTTTGCCAGGTTACTAAAATTCCAAATACCTTCCGCATCAGGTTGAGCCAACGTCCGGCTCTACTGGAAACAAGGATCACCCTCAGACAGATCCTACTACCATCGGACCTCCCAGGACATACACAACTCTAAGCGGGCCAATCAGGGTACTATCCAAGAAAAGCTGGGTATGGATAGAATAAAACAGAAAAGTACTGGACTAGGGATACTCACCTTCTCTAAAGGCCTATGAACGGGGGCTTTCAAATTGAACGCACGGCTTAGGGAGCTGCCTTCGGGTGCGTGGAGGATCCACGGCACAAGCAGGCCTTTTAGATTACCATGTTCCAGCATCATTGGAGGATAGTAGTCTGAGGCGAAGGTTGGGCTTCCCCAACAACACAGTCTTAAGGCTTATTAAAGTTACTCATTTGGGACAGCATATGCACCTGAATAGCTTAGACGTCATTGGATATATTTTTTTGAAGCATCGGTATTGTTTCAGATAGGCCTTTATTGTCAAGCTACGAGACTGTGTCCTGACATAGAATATAATATATAGGTTGTTAACTTGGTGATGGTGCCACGGGTAAAGCCTCGAGAATCCCACTAGGATCTCTGTTTGTGCCTGGGTTTTTGTCAACACGTGTGATCTGTTTGTTATCTTAGGTCTTTCTGAGTATTTAGGCTTTTCACACGTTGGTCAAACATTGGGTGACACGACTGATGTCTCCCGCTGGTCGCCAATTGACCATCACATAGGAAGTTGGTCCCAAGATCAGCCCAAACCGGATCTTGGACCAGGCTAAGCCTAACAACTAGGATAGCAAATTGGAGTAGCAATCAGATTCA